>NC_051155.1:50472383-50528625 GCF_013339745.2 Dermacentor silvarum
TGTGACCCGAGAATTTTCACCAACACCAATTTTTTATAACGCAATGGTTAAATATCTAGGGCAGCCTTGCAATTCTACAAGAACAGCGAAGCAAACTGGCAAGAACAGGTGGGCAGAATTGCGCGATCGGACTAGCAATGCAATGGTTGGAAATGGTCAATATACTCCTGAGCAACTGTTTGTAACTTGTTTCTAGTCAGTAAAACTTAGTACGTTCCACAGGTTCTTCAGTGTTCGAGAGGTAACATCCAGAAATTTGACGGTTGTTCTTGCAGTGTTTGTGTGGTGATCCTCGTGCGAAAGAACAAGTCGCAGAAACCAGTTCTTGTGAGTGCGAAGGGGGTTTTAAGCTTCACACCCAGATTTTTGCGCGATAGTGTAAGAGAGAGAGAGAAACGAAGAGGGAAAGGTAGGGAGGTTAACCAAGGGCGTGCCCGGTTGGCTACCCTACACTTGGGGAGGGGGAAAGGGGAAGAATAGATAAGGAGAGAAAAAATGGAGTCAGTCATTCGCAGAGAGAGTCACAAAAGAATCTCCGCTGTCACAAGCATTCGTACAATCGAGTACTCTTTACAAACTCCAGAAGGGCTTTTGTTGCCTTTGCATGCAAGAATGCATAGGCCATGGCCCAAGAATCTTTTCTTCCAAGAGCGTTCTGTTATCTAAATGGTTGAGTTTAGCTTGGAGAATAAGTCGCTGAGTGTCAAAAGATGGACAGTGACACAGAAGGTGGTCAAGCGTGTCGTCGCACCCGCACAAATTGCACGCCGCACTGTTGGTTATCCCTATTAGGAACGAATAGGCGTTGGTAAATGCGACACCCAACCACATGCGACACAGTAAAGTTGTTTCACGACGCGAGAGTTCAGGTGGTAGGCGAAGTCGCAAGTTAGGGTCAAGAGAGTGCAAACGTGAGTTGGTGAAACCCGGTGAATTCCAACGCCGAAGTGTGATGTGGCGAGCAGTCGATTGAAGTTTGCGCGCAGCATCCGTTCTTGACAGTGGTATAGGAACCAGCTGATGTTTGTAATGAGCCGAGTGGGCTGATTCATCTGCGCTGTCGTTGCCGACAATTGCGCAATGGCTTGGCAACCATTGAAATACAATGTCATGTCCTTCTTCGAGCGCGTGATGATGAGCGCGCCTAATTTCGTACACTAGCTGCTAGTGTAACGCTTGTCGTAGGGAATACTGTAGAGTTTGTAGGGCTGCTTTGGAATCACTGAAAATGGCCCAACGGTTTGGCGGCTGCTCGAGCACGTAATTGATTGCCACCTTGAAGAGCTGCAAGTTCTGCTGTTGTAGACGTGGTATTGTGCGAGCATTTAAATTGCAAATGACGGCGTCCGATGGAACAACTACTGCTCCGGTAGAGCTGTTGGAAATGGTGGAACCGTCCGTGTAAATGTGTATGCGGTATGAATAATACTTGTTGATGACAAGCAGAGAAAATTGCTTCAGGGCTAGTGTTGAGAAGTCTGCCTTTTTTCTAATCCCAGGAATTGAGAGGTACACGAGAATTTGCCGGAGACACCACAGTGCCGATGTGGGGCGTTTCGCAGGCTTTAAGCCAGATGGTATTGAGGCATGGTGTCTTGTCATAAAGCTGCAGATAGTAAGTAGCCTGTGGTCTTCGCACTGGAAAATCGGCTAAATGATGGGATGGTAGCCGTGATGTGTGTCGAATGTGCGCTCTTAGCGTCTCACCGACGATATGAGTGGTGATCACGTGCTCCTGTGCAATGACAATCGTTGCAGCTGTCGATGAACATATCGGGAGGCCAAGACATGTCCGAAGTGCTTGGGCTTGTACGCTCTGTAGTGCTAGGATATTAGTCTTGCATGTGTTGGACTAGACATAAAGACTGTATCGCAGGAATCCTAAAAAAAGTGTTGTGTATAGCTGTAACATGGAGCGCACGGATGGTCCCCACGATGTTCCAGCTGCGAATTTAAACATATTCTCAATACAAAACAGTTTTTTCTTCATGTGGGAGACATGGAGACTCCAAGTGAGGTCGCGATCCGCAATAACGCCTAAGAACCTGTGAGTTTTCTTTTACTCAATTGACTGGCCCTCGATGTACACCGGATAGAAATACATGCATCGGTTTTCGTGTAAATGCCACTAGTGCACATTTTTTTGTGGACATCGTCAGGTCTTGACAGCGAAGGTATGCTGCTGTCAGGGTTGCTGCTTTCTGTACTCTGGCGCGCACTTGCGGCCTTGTCAGGCCGGACGCCCAGATGCAAATATCGTCTGCGTAGAGCGATACACTAGCCCTCTGTGGTAGCGTTTCGGCGAGCCCGACTAGAACAAGATTGAAAAGAGTAGGGCTCAACACTCTGCCTTCAAGGACACCGCGACTGGAGATATATGTATTTGTCGGCCATCTTCAGTGAGTACAAACACAGATCTCCGTGATAGATAACTCCTAATCCACCTAAAGACGTGGCGTCCAAGTTCTGCAGCCTCAAGTGCTTGGAGGATGGCTTCGGTGGTTACGTTGTCATAGGCACCATTTACATCTAAGAAGAGTGCCACAGAGAGGCGCTTCCGAGCGTTTTGTTGTTGCACGGAGGTCACAAGATCAATGACGCTGTCAATTGAAGACCCTCACGTCGAAAGTCAGCCATAGCCTCAGGGTAAATGTCATGGTATTCGAGGTACCATTCCATACGTGATAGCAACATCTCTCCATGACCTTACCGATGCAACTCGCAAGTGCAATCGCGCGGTACGATGTAAGGTTCCGCGGAGACTTCCCAGGCTTGAGTAGAGGAACAAGTTGGCTACACTTCCAATCGTCAGGGACTATGCCGTCATGCCAAGATTGAATAAAGATATCCAGAAGATAGCATTCTGCGGTTGAACGTAGGTGCCTTAAAGCAGCGTACGTCACCCCATCGGGACCGGTTGATGACGATCGCCTGCACGCAGCCAAGGCCGCTTGTAGTTCTTCCATAGAGAAAGGCACTTCCATGCTTTCGTCTCTAGCGACGTGAACATCATGTAGCGAGGAGTCAGCCAGCAGAACGAAGTTGCCAGCAACATTCGCACAGAAATCTTCCGCCACCTCAAGTTCTAGACGACCTTGATGTAGAGCGAGTGCTGTGAAGGGACGACGCTGTTGTGGAAGAGAGCGAAGGCCCTGGAGATTGCTCCACACCGGTGATAACGGCTTGCGAGGGTCCAGCGATTCGCAAAAGGTCTTCACTGTTGGTTCTGAAGTTTGATCATTGACGATGAACTTTCTTCTGAATGCGTTGGGCTTCCCTCAAGTCATAAATGGACTTAATACGTCTATAGTGACTCACGGCCCGCCGGCGGATCACCCGAAGTCTCTCCAATTCTTGGTCGAAATTTGTGCGTCTTGTAGAGCTTGTATACGTCCGCGTTGAAGCCTGTAGCGTTTGTATGATCATGTCTTCAAGGGGCTCGGGATGTTCATGTCTGAACTTGTCCTCGATCGAAATGCGGTACGCTTGCCAGTCTATCTGTCCTAAAAGCACAGGGGAAATAGAGTTGTCTAGGCCTCTGATGGTCTTGTACGTAGGTATATGGCCGCTGCCGTGAGTTTAAATGTCTGTGATCCATTGAACCTTCGAACTTAAACTATGCGACACTAATGTCAAGTCCAAACAGCTGCTGTAAGTCACTTCTCGGAGATAAGTCGGGCTGTCGTCGTTCAAAACTCTCAGTCCATGCTCGGCAGCGCGATCCACTAGACTCGTGCCTCGTTGATTTGCCCTGAAGCTTCCCCACAGGGGATGGTGGGCGTTAAAGTCACCCATGATTATCCAAGGGCCTGGATTGTTTGTGTGAGTATGTCGTTTAGTTTCTGTCGATCAAGTCGACGTGATGGGCATATGTAGGCGCCTGTGAGTGTAAATGAAACTTTCTTTTTAACACGAAACTGTTTTATGCCGGGGTCCACCAAGACTTCACTGACGTATTTCCGTCACGGAAATACGTCAGCTTACAATGTACACGAACATAATACAAAGAAAGAAACCAGAAGAAAAAGTTCCAGAAACATGCAAAATTTGGAAATCGAAGCCACGACCTCTCGGTCCGCGACGATAGATCGCCGAGCGTTTAACCCATTGCGCCACAAACGCATTTGCAGAGAGCTACACAGACGCGCCTTATATATCTAACACTCCTCCGTGTACCCGCGCTCTTGCTCGGGGCGGTGCCGCCGCCTACGAGCAGAAAAGAGAAGTACTGCATTATGACACTAACGCGCACCGACAGTGAACGCTTCGGTGGTCTCAGCACTACGACGCCTCGATGCCAGCATTCGAAGGGACGCTGGCATCAAGAAGCACTACCAACGCCACCTAGGTGGCGTTCACCGTACTCAGCACAGCGGAGCGTGGCCTCCGCAATTAGCTCTGAAAATGTTTCTGAAGTTGATCGCGGAGGCTGCAATTACGACGCGCTGTACGCGCTGATTTGACTCGGTGACGATTCAGTTACGTGCTTTGTCTTGCGCGTTGTATTAGTGTGTCAGTTACGTGCTTCGTCTTTCGCGTTGTGCTAGCGTGTGCAGCGTAGTGCAGCTTCCATATGCACGACGGTTGCTCATGGTCATCGACGTTGGTAGTCGTGATGGAGGAGACGTGCCACCAGGCGTCAGCGTGGGTGCATCAACGCCTAAGGGCGCTTTAGCCACAAAACACCAATAGACATTATTATCAATGTGCAATAAACATTACACTACTTCTGTGAAGACACGTTTCACTTTCGTGTTCTATACCGATTCCTATATAAGAGGGATCAACCACATTTTTTTTAACACGGAGACACACGTATTGATTGTCGTTGTGAGGTTGCACTATTTGGTGAACGTACGTGAGCTCCTTCCGGGTATATACAGCAACTTGACTGCGTTCAATGCATGACGAAGAAACAAATGATTCGCCGCCCGACAGTCGAATTCTCTTTGAAAAATAAGGTTCACAAATTATGAGAATGGGTAACTTGTTCTAAAAAAATTGACGAAATTCTGACATCCGTGACTGCAGGCCTCTGGCGTTCCATTGAAGTATGGAAGCGCACTTGAGTCTCCCGGAATGACCGCAGTGGTTGTGGATGGCAAGCCAGCTTCTAACTGTAGACCCGCAAGTACTGGTTCAAGGGAATCCAGCGCTTGCAGTGCGCATTTAGCGGATGGCGTTTGCATATTAATCAGGAGTGTGCGGATAACACTCACCAACGACCTCAGCAATGCAATGCTCTGGACATCTTGCGCAGCTTCTTTATCTGTTGTCGAAGTAGTGCTTGGCGGTAGTCGATGCTGTCACTCCGCGGGGAAGTGTGCCTGTGGTAGTGCCGGCCAAGCAGCGTCAGATTCTCTTCTCCTAGCCTCGGTATTATTCTCTCCATGTAGTCCTATGGTGCATGACGGTGGTGGCGGTGGCTGCGACGTAATGGAACGCTCTGGAGGTAAAACAGCACTTTTTTTCCTTCTCCGATGCGCGACGCTTACGAGAACGTCGTCTTCTAACAATCGTTATCGCTTCCTTCCGTGAAGAACCGTCCTTCACCATTTGCGTCAGGATTCTCTTCTCCTTCTTGATTAGTGGGCAGATTTTGATGATGCATCATCATCGTCATTGCAGTTTCTGCATTTCAAGGTAGTCGCCTTGCAAGACTCTGCTGTGTGGGGATCGGTACAGCGCGGGCAAGCTAACTTGTTGTTACATACGCCACTCACGTGGCCCATTCTCAGACATTGGGGCATTGAAGATGCCTGGGAATATAGGCTCGAACGACATGACGAAACAGACCAACCTTCACATGTGAAGGAAGACAGTCGCCTTTGAAGATCACCTTGAGGCAACGGGAGTTCCCTATTCGGCGAACTTGCAATATGTCCGTGGCGTGAGTAGCAGGCTTGACCAGGATAGGAAGGTCAGCATTCGGTATACAGACGTCGACATCATATATGACGCCCGTTATCGTGTTATCGATATTGTAAACCGCTTTTTGTTCTTACGTGATGTAAAAGACCCTTTCCTACGCACAGTGTGGCAGCTTCGTCAGAGCAAACAGTTGCAGTACATTGTCGTATCCACGAATAAACTTCCAGGAAGCATTCATGGCTTTCTAAAAGAACTAGTTCTAGCTTGTAAATTTCTGTCCGCTCAGTTTTCGTTTGATTAGTTGGCAGTGGAAACACGGAAACATGACATCACGGAAACAATTGTACCTGTGTGATGTACCTTCATGTACCTCTGTATAGGTCAATCTACCCTGTAGGACGAGGGAAAGATGCACTTTTTAAAAAGGGTGAAAACAATGATGCACCTGCAGGAATGTAAACATTTTTTTCCCTGACTACAAAGAGGTAAGCTTGCTGTCAAAACTTGGCTGGCAGAAAATGACATGTTCATGCCACCGGGAACGCACTGCATATTATGTAGGAAAGAGGACGCATGTAGAGCATGTGTTCCTAGATTGCTGGGGTGCCGTGTTTCAATGGTACGTTCTCCAGCGTACCATTTAAAACTATACTATCTGAAGCCGAATGTTCTACACAGGTGAATGCTCTACACACTGACAGTGAATCGGTCACTATTACAGCCGTCGAAGAATTTACAGGAAGCTTTCGACGGAATGCCCAGGGGATCCAAGGGAATTATATACCCTTGGATCCCCTGGGCATTCCGTATCTCCCTGTAGAAAGTGAGGACGGGACACCATTTTACCTAATGATGACGATTGTACTCCATAGCATATGGGTGGGGGGGGGGGGGGGCTGCAGGATGGTCGTTCGGTACGGCGATCTGGGTTGCCGTTCCACGCAACAATACTCCAAAGAGAGTGTGACGCGTTTGTTGAAGAGCATGAACTTCCATGTGTTTCAGACTGGTTAGCTCGTGTAGAGACAATGATAGCCTTGTAAATATTGTTAGATTTGTTGCTTGTGACATGTTTGCCGCAGGCAACAAAGAAAAAGAAAAGATCTTTAGCTTCGTGGGTCAGGCACTTGGCATGTGAGCGTGGGGTCGTAGGTTCCAAACTCACCATCGCCAAGGTTTTTTTCTTTCGAATTTATTTTTATACGTTAATTTCTTCATAGCGATTGATTAAACGTGACGGACTGACAGACGAGTTTTCTCGTTGGGTAGGCATAGAAATGATTGCGCATTTAGAATCTGCGTTCTTTGACGAAACATGGTCTCGCCTGCACAATCCGCAGGTTCGGTTTGTGCAAACATAACTACAATCGTTAAAACTTGAGATAAGTGAGATCATTCTACCGAATAGCCCATAAATACTAATAAGATTGAATTTATTGACACATTTCCTTGCAGTGCAAAGCTCCTGTCCACTAGATATTTAGGCGGCCGATTACAAGGTCGTTTAGCGCAACTGAAGGTCAATAATGTAATAGCGACGGATGCATCATAGCGTGAAGAGAGATGGGTGTATGCATGTTTTCTGTGGCGCTATCCTAGTATTATTCAATGCGACTTCCTCATTTTCCACGCATATTTCAGACAGAAGTATTAGCAATTTCTTGAGCTTGTCGAAAACGTCGTGTAAATTCTTCGACGGCTGTAATAGTGACCCATCCACTGTCAGTGTGTAGAGCACTCACCTGTTTAGAACATCCGGCTTCAGATAGTATAGTTCTGAATGTACTAAAATCATTATTCTGTTCGACCTTACATCTGGTGTGCTCGATATGGGTAGCAGACCACCATGGTTTGTTTTTAAATGAAATGGCCGAAACATTTGTGCGTACATCCATTGATGAACCAATCATGCCTGTTCTGCGAACTTCTGCTAATGTCACTACGACTATATTGAGCATATTATCTATTTTAAAATACTTTTCGAAAAAGATATTTCAAATAACACACTTTAACCGTTTGCTTTTACCTTGCTGGTCCCACACGTAAATTGGAAATGACCATTACAAAATTAGGATGCAGTATTCCACCACTAAATTTTTATTTACACAAGTGTTGTGTGGCGCTGTCCCCTTTATGTCATATCGTAAACGTGCCTAAAACCATTGATCATGTTTTATTAACCTGTCGTCGATCTCCAATCCAGATAAAGAAAGTACTTCGAAATTCCAATTCCGAAACTAGGTATTGCTATAAACATCAAAAATATTATTACACGAACGATGTATTAATAATGAACACTATTTACAAGGTATATTTCCAAAAACAACTGCAGCGTTGGCCAGTTCAGCCGGCAGCTCTCCGGCGGGGTGTCCGTGCGCATCGTCCAAGAGAAACGCTTAGTATGCATCTAGCATTATCCCGGGCGGCAGAAGCACCGTCCCGGTGCGTGTAAATATCGACGTTAACAGGAGAGTACTAACGTTTGAGGTGGGTGACATGTACAAAGTCAGTGGACTGCGGTATAGATGAGGGACGAACATTGACGTGAGGTCAAGTAGTTCCAACCACGCATAGCTAGATGATGATGAATCAAGTTTTAATGGTCCCAAAATAAATTGGTGGTGCACGCAGGCACCAGACGGGGTGGTTCCCTAGTTACGGGACGCATATGTTCCCAGCAGCTCCTGGACTCCGTCCGTCAGTGCGAGCTGAATCGATAGGGCGGGGCTGGATAACAAAGTCTCCCATCGCTAAAGGGGCTGGGGATTGGGGGTGATGGCGGGAAGGGGAGGAGGGGGATCTTGAGTTCTGTGCACTCGGCTAAGATGTGCGGCAGGGTGGTCTTTTTTGCAAAAAGGACAGAGCGTATCGTGCTCCGCAGGGTACATGCAGTTCATCAGTGGGCGATGCGCAAGCGATCCGTCGGCGCTCTACTTATCCAGGCTCAGCTTCGCTATTTCACAGGGGTATGTGCCATTCCACTTGGACCCTTTCTGCACTGCACTACCGCCGGGAGCGGCCCGCATTTTTTTCGACGCATCACGGTCTTTCCGCCGGCATAACAGCTCCGCTGTTAAAACAACAGCTTTAAAACATTACAAGATCCGTGAACAGCATTAAAAGATCCGTGACTGCTTTTCACGCTTCCGGACAACAGCAGCTTATATAACCGCAATTTTTACGGTTACACGCAGGCGAGCTTTCTGGTAGAAACACGGCCTCTTGCGTGGGCCGATCCCGAAGGTTGTGCACAGCCGCATCAAAAAAATTCCATCATTTTTAGGTTACTATTTTTTTCGCACTTTCAATATTTCAGTATGAGAATATTTAACATAAAATGCATGCGCTATCGGTGTTTCGTTCCATGACATTTGTTTGTGGGCTGTCATTCTCAAATTTCGAGAAATAACTTTGTCAAGAACGTAAGAGAAGGTATGAGCCACTTTAGTTGTAGAATGGTGTGGCAATATAACCTGCATATACCGCATGTCATGTAGCAAGGCGTGGCATACACATATACCTAAATATATACGGAAACTGTCGCACACGGACAACTCCGCCGATACCGACACCTGGGTTTCTGCTACACGGGGCCCTTAACGTTAAAAGAACGCCGCCATACCGCTCGCTGGAAGTGACACATGACATGGTACGCGCGGCTCCTCTGCGTTGATTATCCCCTCCAAGCCGAGGAAGTGGCAATAGCACTCGCGCTCTCCCAAACACAGGTTGAAGTCACAGTGACCGACTCCCAACAGGAGTGCCACAACTTCGCTAGGGGCAGAATTCATGCCACTACGCTCAAGATCATCAATCAAAAGCCGCCAACCAGATCAGTCTTGATCATCTCGGCGCGAGCTCATGATGGCATTCCTGGCAACGAGGTCGCCAACCACGTGGCTCGAGATTTGACCCACCGATCCGACGCCGAGGAATCTGAACCCTAGCGCAAGCACCCTCTAATCTCGTACGTATCAAGACATTACACAACAAAACAAGCTAACCGGCAGAAGATACGCACCCCCACACAAGTCACTACCTAGAGAGCAGGAGCGATTCCTCCGAGCTCTACAGGATAATACATTCCATACCCAACCAGAAACCACCTCATAGCCCCTACACAATTCTCTCCGCAATGCCGCTTCTGCGCAGAGCCTACGTCCCTCACGCACATAGTAGGGGGTTGCAGAGAGGCACCATTCAATCCTCCGAACCATTACCACACCAACGAGCTTTGGGAGAGAGCCTTGGCCAGCTCCGACCTCGAAGATCAGCAAGGTGCCGCGACGAGCCCGCTCGACGTAAAGCCTTTCCACCTTCGGCTTTAGCTCGACGTAGCTCGCCGTCGACACACTCGGCAACTGCGGGCTTCGCTTGGTTTCTGTGGGTGACGTTATTGTGGGGCCTTCGACTGCCCGCGGCACCCTGCAAAATCTTATAAGATAGCGACACCACCAGGTCCGCTCATTGTCGGCTTAAGTGCGGTTGAAAGGCTGCTAATAAGAAAACCACACTGCCATTTTGCCAACATTGGTTCGATGGTAGAAACTGTTTAAACGAAGTGAAATTCCGTTGCTGTTGGGCTTTAATTTCTGACGGGACTTCTTCGTTATTGACATAGCGAATAAAATTGCTGTCTGTGTAGATAATTCAAATTAAATGGCGTTATAATAGATGATTTTAAGATGCATTTAACATACCGAATGCGAAAGAAAAAAAAACTTGCGATAAGTTGAAAACGCTTGTCCTTCCAAGATTATATTCTATTTGCCGCGCGACTGCCCGCTCGAGGCATTTTACGTGTATTTGCGGGCTTCTTTCAGGATCGGAAAAACACTTTTATGTAGCACGTAGTGAGCAACCAAAAGCTGTATCGGCAGTTTTTCATAGTGCTGTGCGGTTTTTTCATTTACACTTTTATTCTAAATATACCGTTTGAGAAGTTAATTTGTTGATTAAGACTGATTAGGTATTTAGACGGAATGCAAAACATCATCTCACTATCTCCCAGCGACAGCAAACAACATTACCTTGGTTTTGTCCAGCTACGTGGCATTTGAACATTTTAAAATATTGGTGCATGATAGTTGGAACACCCTGTATAACAAAGCAGATACATGGGAAAATAAGAATATTCATCGAAATTAAAAAAAAGAAAATTACCGGTGCATAAATTTTCTGGACATGATTTGCGACATTAACGTGATTAGGTATCCTTCTCAGGATGGATGTTTAATTGGTGATGACATTATTTTTTTATGTTATGGTGACTATTGTTAGAATGACCCTTGTATCTCCATGCCAACCGTGAACCACAACACCTTACGGGCACATCAGCTGACTCACGAAGTGGCAACCTCGTTGCCGACCACAGTGGTGAATGATACTACGGCACAGCATATGTCGTCGTAATCACTGCAACCTAGTAGAGACTCCGTAGCAACCGCACTATGCCTAGTATTCTGCAACTGAGTTGCAACGGCTATCCATCAAGCGGCCGCGCTCTGCCCGGCGGCATCTTTAGCGGATTGAGCGCCATAGCGTTAATATTGCAACGGGGATGAGAGTAGCAAAAAGAGATAGGAAAATTAAATTTGCAAGATATATAGAGAGAGAGACAGCTGCACGCAAGATGGCAGAACAACAACACAAGCTCTGCCCAGATCGTCGTCTTCACCGTCTTTCTGGCGCATTCTTCCATGCTCGGCAGAGCGCGTAACAATATATTGAACGCCATATAACCCTTGAGTCAACTTGCCATATCCATTTGGGGTGATTGGTCAAGAGTGGGCAGGTACCAGTATCACATGCACATTACCGAAGTTGTCTACGCGCACATACCCGACACAAGTATGTGCGCGTAAGGTTGTAAAAGTTGTTCCTGCGCATTGCACTACCCACTGCAATTGAAAGTTGATGAAGTCTGACTAGGGAAATGCATTATTCCGGTCGAGGATATCTGCAACAAATTCGCTGTGCTGTTTGAAGCCTCTTAGCACCCTGAGAGCTGCTACACAGAGCTAACAAAGAAATGTTGATTGAAAAAAAAGAAAAACGTTTACTAGCTGTAGAGATAAAGAACCCTATGTCATTATATTCGCTGTTGGGCTTCGAATTACTGCGACGTATGAAATTAGGAGTACGTCACACATGCACTCATTATTAAAGATAGTCTCTAATGCTCACGTGTTGCTAGTAGAAACGAGGTAATGGTTTCCTGAAAATAATCTGTAATTTTTTGCGTGCAGAATGTTAGACTTCGGACCGTGACATTCGCCTTCTGTTTCCAAATGAATGATCTCCATTTTGGGACACGCGTTTTTGTCCTAATGTTATCAGTTTATTCAGAAAACCCCACCTTCATTTCTGCACTTTTGTTATAGTGTGACAGAGCGTTTCCTTAACGACGGCGCCGGTATCCGTGATGAGCCGAAGGCCTACTTCCGTATCCAGAAGGGGCGCCATTGGTTCCCGGCGCGTAACCCGCCGCGTAGCCGGCGGCACCGTAGCCGTATGGGGATTGGCCGCCGTAAGCGTATCCGCCAAGTGCTGGGCCACTGGCAACGTAACCCTGACGGCCGTACGGTGAGTATCCGTAGACTCCAGCAGCGCCGCCGTAAGGGTTGTATCCGTATCTGCCGTAGCCGCTGTAGCCACCAGCGTTGTACGGTGCGGCTGCCCTAACGGCATAGGCTGCGGGTGCACCAATCTGTGTAGCGGCTGAGGGGACCGGAGGGACGACTGGCGCAGCGTTGAAGACCACGTCGGCGCTGGCACCAGGGGCGGTTCCTGGCTCGTTAGTGTCCACAGTGGCCCGGAAGCCGTTCGCGTCGGCCACGTAGTTCACCCGCCGGTAGAGGCCGTTCGCATCACGGTAGCCGTACGAGCCGGTCTTGGCGTTGTTCGAGTCACCTTGCTCGCTGCGGAACTGCCGGTTGCCGTACTCGTCCACGTTGTCGTAGCCGAAACTGTACGGCTGAGGTGGCTGTAAGGCATAAGAAGAACGAGAATATATCGTCAGGCCACGGTTATGTAAAAGTTTAGTATATGACACCGTAGAGATGAATTGGAAACACAATTCTTGACTATATTTTGACGAGTGCTTAAGAGCATATTGCAGAACCCATAACATCAGCTAAGCATTGCAGCTATGGATTCGTCAATTATGTCGTTATAGAGGTCGAAACGAAGCAATCTTGATAAGTTTTAAGCAACAATTTTACGAGAAACTCGGGAAACAGCGGCGTTACAATATTAGTGTTGTCAAGAAGGCTTGCTTCTTCGGAAAGACTGTTTGGCAGTAAATCAGAAGAACTATGCCTTTTTTGTTTGAGGGCAACATCGTTATCGAAGAATTAGCGTATTCGTGGTCGCGGCGTTCTCCAAGTATTTATTATCGTCGTAATCCGTACCGTGGTCCATTGCAACGCTTTGTTGTTCCGAGCGTTTACAAAATGTGTTTAGAGCTTTATGATCGCGAATGGCGAGCTTTAAAATATGCCGGACAACGTCGACATGCAAACAATCACTATCTTACTAAGCCAGATAACGTGTTTTATGCTCATTTCAGCTGAGCCCAAAAGATGAGTCAATAGAGAATTTCACTTTTCAACTGCATCACTTATAAAGTAATGAATGAAAGCACGAATGACAGAGCGCAAAATATACGGCTAAATTTAGCTGGCAAAAGCTAGAGAGGGAGCTAAAGGGAGAAGAAGGTTTAACGAGAGATAAAGCAGATTAGTTGTCTGGCCAAGAACGATAATTGCTTTGAGTAGTAATTTCCCGCACCTGCACTTTTGACGTTCATTTACAATACTAGCTACGAGTAGGGAGAGCCAGAAAATGGCCTAAAATTGTACAGGCATAAGTTAAAAGCATAAGACGTTATGGCTTAGTAAGGCGAAATATATCCTTATTACCGAGTGCGCGAGAAAATACATGCACTCATTTTCACATAAGTGTCAACTGTCAGGGCAATTGACCGGAAATATTACGTGCTCTCTGAAATGGCGTAAACTAAAGTGTGCATAGAGAGAGCAAGTGATACCCACGGACGCATAGGCATCGTATCCTCCGTAAGGGGTCCCTGAAGCAGCGTAGCCACCGAAGCCGACGCCTCTGTATCCGGCTTGTGCCGGTTGCTGGTGGTGGTGTAGTCCGTAGCCTTCGACGACGAGGTAGACGAGTAGCACTTGCAACTGGGATTAACAAAAAGAACGTTCGTATTCTACAACAGCACGAAAACGTTCCAGCGGATATCACGTTGGGCCTCGCACCGAGGTGATATCTGCTCACCAGTTATACACATGTTGAAACAGTGGTACTTTAGTGAAAACACACAGCGTTTCATAATAAAGGGGTCCTACAAGTATCTAATCATAGAATGGTCTCACTAATAAAGCACGTCTTCTGACGAATCCTTCAAGAAATTGTAGTTATCGCACCGATACCGGGATTTCCCATCATCTCCGTCTCCGCTAACGTACTGGAAACTACACAGTGGCCAAGCCAAAGAGGGGAAGTCCCGGCCAAAGCTTCAGTGCCGCGGCATCAAAACCAGCGATAGCGATCGTCGTGACTCCGCGTGGCGGCTGAGGTAGACTGCGCTTTTCTAGCTGCTTTCGATGACGCTGCATGACGGCTTTGCGGAGCGATACAAATTGACTCTTTGCCGTTTTTGACACGAGACTAAATTCCTTGCTTCATGCAGTGCAGCAATATTTGGAGTACATGTTCAAAGGAGCCTCGGCGACATTCGGGGAGCGTTTTCTTACTATATTCAAAACGTGTTTCTGGGCCCCCTTTAAGGGACACTTATTCGTTTCCTTTTTCAGTCTTTTTAGCTGCAAGGACTCGAAATTCTTGAATGGTGCTATGAATGCTGTTTTGTAGTCTTCATTTTGATGTTTACATTGGTAGTACTCGTCTGTAGCTTCCAAACGGAATTCTGTGTCAAGTAAGGTATTTTTAACCTCCATGTAATATGGTTAAGATAGGTGTTTGTACATCCTTGCCGGAATATTTTTGCGCCTTTTGATTTGGTGTAGCCGTATTTTATTATTTCATGATTAGGATTCTCACATTCGTTGATTGCATCATGAAGAGGCCCAGGGCGTTTTTCGAGCGAAGAGGCTGCCTTTGTCTACGACTTGTACATTTACTGATGACATTAACAGAAATGAATTGAATACGAGTTGATAAAAAAGGCCCTCTTGAGCCTTGAAATAAAGCACGAGCGAGTTCTTCATTCTGTGGTTATGAAGCAGAGTGACCACGTGTAACTCGGAAGCATTGTTGAGAGCGATCGCACACGTTGGGCGAACCCGAGTGAGTTGACACGTAAGACCTTTTACTGTTTTTGCCATTTATGTCCGGATATATTCAAGGGCTTGTACACGTTACCGATCAAATTCAATATTCAAATGGTACATCAGGAGTACAGTGGGGGACGTAAAAATGAACCATAAGTACAACGTCAACAAGTAACTAAAATTAGAAGAGATAAGACAATAAATTAAGACACCACAATAACAAACAAATGGGAATACTTATGCAACACACTCGTGACATGTTGACTTTGGCTTGGTTGGAGACCTGATCTAAGGAGTGAACTCCGGAAAAGCTGATCACGACCGTTCACGTAAACATTTCTCAGAATCAGAACTTTTCGAAGATGAAAGAAACCTTGGCGCACGAAAGTGCGTATATAACTGATTGGCACCTACTACCAAAACATAACTTTTCCCGCAACAAGACGTATACTTTAGGCTAGTTGGTTTATGACGCGGAATAAACACACAGAAAGCACAAAAAACACGAAAAAGAAAGGAAGCACTTGTACTGCCACCTCTCCTGCCCGTGTCTTCTTTTTTCGCTCTTTTAATTTATTCGAACTCATGAACATGATTACCTGCTATAATAGGTTGGGGTAACACTATATATTGAACAATTTTTCCCACAATTTTGCGTAAACCCTGAAAAAAAGGAAAAGATCAGCCAGTCTTCTCTGAAACCAAGTCATCCGTCCTGAAAGTAGTCATAAAAAATGCTCACCGTTGGAAACATCTCGGATTTTACGAAGGTTCCGCAGGTGAAGCGAAGACAGCTGCTGCCGACAGATCAACGTTGATGCGACAGCAAATGTCTTCTGGCCGCTTCTCTTGGGCACCAGGCTTTTATACACCAGCCAACGAAACTTGTCTCAATGTTGCGTATGCGTGACACGCAGTTGCAACTTATTTTGTTGGTTTCCAGTGCTCGCTTTGCGGTCGCATCTTGCAAAACTGCACTGTCGTGTGGGATGGCGCCTTGAGTCCTCATTTGCGTAAAACGCGTGTCCACTCTAGGACAAATCTCGTCGTCTACGGCGAGATTTACTGCATTTCCACGAGCGATGTTTGGAAGCCTGAATTCAAATTGTTGAAGTTTTCAACTGCCTGTAACGGTTTACAGAGGCGTGTCGCTGCAAAATTATGGGGTTTGCTAGCCGACTTGCGAACGCTCAGCCTTCGAAGGGCAGTTGACAATGTCAAACAGAATTTACAGATCAGTGGCAGTTTAGTATATATTACTTGCAAAAAAAGGGCACTAGACGACTTTAGCCGTAGGAGATGTCGACGTGCTAGAAATATAAATCGAATTATTCTAAATCTGTGCTCTCTTTTTTAGTAATGTTTCGTGTATCTGATAAATTGTACAAGTATTATTATGATTATAACGTTCTAATACCATTACATGGACCTCGTGTTTCCTTGTTTTGCAATTAATGCTTTGTTGACTTTAGTTCCTGCGACCTCGTCCTGCAGCTTGCGGCTGCGACGCAGCTCTAACTGATGACGCCTGTGCGCGTAACTGTCCCATTTGTAAGGTTACATTTTATTAAAGTGATGTTTTGCAGATAGGATTTCCAACACGGTGTGCTTAGTGGTTCAGGCCGTTTCTATGGTCCTCTATTTATAGTATGACGTTTCACATCACATGTGAATTGCTGTATGTATGCCTGTACCCGGGCTTGCAGCATCTACTACGTTACTCCGCATTGTAAATAATGACATGTGTGTAAATATTAGACATTTCAAACACAGATCAAAAAGTATTTGCTATTCGACTCAAGTCTTTAATTCCATCATTTACTATTTGAACTTCACGTTAAAGAAACGCAAGTGGTCAAAATTATCCGGAGCCCTCCACTACGGCGTGCCTCATAATCAGAACGGGTTTTGGCACGTAAAACCATAGAAAGAAGAAGACTATTTGAACCTATTGTATATTCGTTTCTGTTCTAACATAAGTAATAACAATGCCTGTAGGAGTCTCGAGAAAGAGATATCGATGCACTTGAGGATTTTTCGGATAGATTAGGTTGTGTAGGAATGCCTTGGTTGTTTCCCAGATGCACCAGTTACCATACGAACGCACGGGGCTGCTCAATAATGTCCAGTCGTTGAATCAGGCTTTCTCTTTTTAGGCAGCCTGTGCCCAAATTTGCTGACTTGTTTTAAAGAGAGCAACTTATTATTTGGTCAGTCTCGCCATATTAGCGTGTCTTCAACACAATGCGCGGTGCTCTCCCGTACAAAAATGACTGTTGATTTACCATTGACGTATTGTTGGGTAATTGATCAATCAACGGACTTTCAACAACATTTCAAAAGTGTTCGAGTTCGCTAAAGAGTTGTACAATGATATTACCAGTGAGAGTTTCTCAATAGATAACTTATTGGGTAATTTGTGCTGATTTTTGTAGTTGTTTTTTTTTGTTGTGTAGCAGTTGAGTCCAGCATATAATAATTAGGACGCGCGTATGAAGGCAACATTTGAAAACTTTATTAAGAAGCATTCTTTGCCTCATTCCTGTCACTTTGCGGTAGGTAAGTTGGTTCTTGTTTGGGCTCGCTTTCGTAAAAAGAAAACAATATGTGACCGACTTTGGCATCGACGTTGACCGTCGAGCACAGCAGCCCGGTGCTCCAACCTTTAGGCCACGATAGCACGCACACGTCTCTCGTTCCAAAAGCAGTCAGCTCTTTGAATGCTCGGCGCGCGCCCCCCATGCCACTTCCTCGTCTTCTTGCGACAGCTCGCGCTTTGAGCAGTGTTGCCAGGTCCGACGAGGCGGCGTAGCCAAAAGCTAGAGAAGTTGTAGCCCAAATGTAGCCAAACAGAAAAAAAGTGCAAAATATTTCGTAGCCAAATATAGCCATTTTTATTTGCAATTTTATTTGTGTATACATTTTCACATTCGACTACAGCAATCGTTTTTTTCACAACCCGTCATAACAAAATGTCTGTGCCGCCGTGACGGTCGGCCTTTTACATCAACAACAGCGACATCATGCTTGACAAGAACACTTTTTGGTTGGGCGCGGAAGCTCTCAAGTTCCAGCGAATCACCGCAGAAGGTGAAATCAGTGCTTTTATTTTATGACAGATAGTACTAAGTTATTATTTTTGGTTATTTGCACTAATATTAACTACAAACTCTGATTTTTAGCTGTCGTGAATGCAAAATAATGTTTAGCATCATCAATCTCTGACGTCATCTCTGCCTACGGCGTAGAAGTTCAGCTGTCCAGGGATCTGCGATGGCGACGTGCTCACGGCTTCTTTTTTGAAGAGCTAAAGCAAGTCTTTCGTGCTACGATATCTCGCGTTATTTGTCGTATTGTTCTATCTTGTTTTCTCTTTTTTGTTTTTGTTTTTCAATTAGCTTGTGCAGGATTAGCTGGGGCACACACTCTAGTGCAGGGCAGCTCTAGTGTCAATTGACATCAACCTGGCCGCCATCTTAGGTCTCTAGCATGCAAAGAACATGCGTTAAGAAAAGGGACAGACAGCAGATGCCACTCACTGTCTGAATCGGTGTAACCGGAGCTTTAAAACATTACTGCGCAAACCGGCACACTAGTGTAAGAAGCGCGCAGTCGTTTTCGGTGACGAGCACGTCCCGAACTACCTCGCTCGAAAGGGTAAAAGCCGCGATGGCGCACAAAGAGCAATGGTAAACAACAAATTGATAACAGTGGTAATGCTGTGAAAACCGGTTACTGTCAAATAGCAATCCATGTTGATGGCTAATAAAGTTTTAGAATAGGGGCCCCTAAAGTTTGGGGTCCCAAAGAGAAATTTGCGGGTGTTAGCGTTCGGGCATGCAGGAATGAAGAGTTTTGGAATAGGCATTTTGCGTTTGCCGATAGCGTGTTGCGTTTGCAGCGTCACTATGGCGTCAAAAGAAAGATGTTATAAATATTAAAATAAAATATACCATTTCATGATAAGAAAATTTAGACTTTCGTGTTTTCGCGTTTAATTACATTTTAGAACGTATTCTATTAGCAGCATGCAACTTGTTGCGCTTAGTTTTGAGTAATCAACTTTACGCACCTTCACCCAGCCAAGTCAATCCGTGATAGGCCTACGAGCCATGAAATCGACAATTTAATTCGGAATCAGTGGCGTATAATGAATCAATCTTCATTACACATGCTAGTTGAGAGAAAGCGATAACCGCAGTCACTTCTAGCCTACGAACTTCACGCATTACCGCGAATCGAGCCCAGTTTTGTGTGAGGTTACAGCCGTCGCTTCAATTTTGCGCCGCCATTTTTGTTGACGAAAGCTTTTGGGGCAGCTTTTGGGGCTGCTTTTGGGGATCCCACTAAATCGATGAAATAGCGTGCCCGACGCTAAACCTAAACACAGTTTCCGTCTTGCGCATGCGCAGTGGCTTCGACGCTATTTCTTTGGGGCCCAAATACGTTTGAGGTCCCTATTCTAAAACTTTAATAATTGCTGGGGTTTTACGTGCCAAAACCGCGATATGGGAGCCATGACGCAGTGGGAGACTCCGGATTAATTTTGACCACCTCGGGTTCTTTAACGTACACCTAAATCTAAATACACGGGTGTTCCTGCATTTCGCCTTGATCGAAATGCGGTAGCCGTGGTCGGGAATCAAACCCGCGTCCTCGAGCCAGCAGCACACCTCACAAGCTAAGCAAACACGGTGGGTGAAGTTCATGTGACGTGGTGCTCTGATATCTTCGTGGCAAACATGTTTAGATATTAGCAGAATGAGTATCTGCATCCATGACGTTACGGGCAAACCAACTAGAAGTAAGAGCACCAGAACCCACCTTTGGCTCGGGGTCTTGCTCCCATTCTTTTTTATATGTTCTCGCATACTTGGCCCACTTCCCCATGTTTGGATTCTCCTCTCTGTGGAGGATCCGGTCTTACGTCCAACGTATCGAAATGAATCTCGAATCTAAGCAGGAAGGAAAATTCATCTAGCAGGAAAAAGAAAATGGCAGTAAAGCTTCGCGCAAGAAACGTGGTCGAAAGCTGTGCCCGGCGCGATACTTTATCCGGAAGTCATGGCCATGAACAAACTGGCGCGTGTCATCCACCCGTGCTTTTCTTCTCTCATGTCGGCGCCACGATCGGCCGACGGCCCCGACCCTATGTTATTGCTCTCTCTTTCTGAGCATAGCCATGTTAGTACAGTGTACTGTGAAAAACCCATTACTCCCAGATTCATCCCGATGCCCTGGGATTGAGTGCCTAACGGTCAAGCAGGGTGTAAGTTAAAATCAAAGATCAAAGCCACCTGCCCAGACAACGGCGCAGAGAGGGAAGTAAAGGCGGGGGGGGGGGGGGAGGGTCATTTCGCACACACGCACAGCCATGCGGCCGGCTCAGCCAGCTAAAACAGAGCCTTCGAGATTAGCTTCTACCCGATCAGAGCCACCTCTCGATCGTGGATTAGGGTGCCACTGATAGCCCAAACACAGCCAAGTCGCAGATTTTCAGTCGCCCAAATATAGCCACATAGCCAACTCGTCCAAGTCGACGCCAAAAAAATTTTCCCGTAGCCCAATTTGGCTATATATAGCCAAACCTGGCAACAATGGCTTTGAGGCGCTTGAGGCGCCGTGTTAGACTGTACTATGTGCGGGACCAGCCCGCTTTCGTAGCCGCTTACGCTACGTAGAAACTGCGACGTTGAACCAGCTTCATGATCGCCCACGAGTGACTTGTTCGCCGGCGAACAAATGCCATAGTCGTTTCAACATACAGCAGATGGCATAGCCATAAGTGCGATCCAAAATGCGCACGTTTTATGCAGCAAAATAATGTGAAATTCACTTGCCAACACGGTGACTGCGTGCATGGGTAGTTTCCCAAAAGTAGACACGGCGGCAGCGCGGATGGTGGCGACAAGGCAGGCGACGACAAGCTATGACGCTAACTTTGGACATCGGACGCGCTGTGGGAACCGTGGGATTCAAGCGTGCAGAGGCTTTAAACATACACTTGAAATGTCTTCGAATTTCCTGTGCCGCACCATTTATCTCGAAGTCAAATATATTTTTTTCCGACGGCCGGGGTACTAGAGATCAAACAACAAACGTGCTTTGAGAGCACAGTGCGTTGAAAGAGTTTCAAATTCAGCAACAGCCGCAACAGTACGAGTCTGTACGCTGCCTCGGCGGCTGCTGCCGACACTCGCCTTGCAGAAGCACGCGATAAAATTCACGCCATGGAAGCATCCCAAGCCTGCATCTCTCGTACGTTCAGTGAAACAAACGGAGGCCAAAGAGAAATGAAAGAAATAAAACAACAGTTATGCGCCCACATTATACCTTACTTCGCAACGCGTCATCTGCAAAGATGTTGCAAACTATTTAAACAAGTTATTTTTCGTAAAAATAAAGAAATTAGTAATAATTTTTACTCACAGGTGACGCAATGAACGCCAAACCAGTGTTTGAGTGTGTGCGCGCGTTTGTGGCTTTGTTTTGAGCTCTCTTTTGCAACAGCACCCATGGTGTGCCGTTAGTTTCGTAGTCGCAATTTTGTTAATCGTATCATTCATTGTTTACGCTAAAAATTAGGTTGTCCTCCAAATTTATGATATTTGTATGAACAAAAATGATCAATTATTACTTATAGATTTTAGCGGTTATTTTAGTAGTAAGGAAGGAAGAAAGACATTTATTAGGTCCTGCAAGTTGGGAGTTGCCTCATTAAGTGGGCTGCTCCCACGTTGGGACCGGCAGGCAGAACTTTTTGGCCGCGTCGTGGGCTTGCTGGACGGCCAATAGTTACTCGGTCAGGTCCGTGCTGCGAATCGCCGCCTTTAGCCTGTCCCGATCCTTGGCGAAGTTTTCATTGGTTCGGTTGCACGACCAGACCTTGGTGTTCCAAGTCAAGTGGTGCATTGCAGTCTGCACACTTTGTGCTAGGATATTTTTCTGCCATGTAGAAATGTAGTCTTCTTGGTGTAGGATTACTGTTTGTTTGTAGTAGTCTTAAAGTAGTTCCTGTATCCTTGTGCCTGTGGCCTTTTTGATGTGGGGTGTGGGGTGCTAAATTCTCTTCGGCTGAGATAGAAATGTTTTGTCAGCTCGTATGTAGAGGGGGCATCCCTGTTCTCTTGGAAATGGTTTGTACCCTCGAAGGTGGCGCCGCGGATGGTCAGTTCTCGCGGGCTCTTATGAGCCATCTCGTTGAGATTCGGGGTGTCCTTCTCGATACTAATACGTTCCCCAGCCTTGTTCTCCGCCACACTTTTTACCCTAGCAGTACCCCGACAAATGTCCTTTCTGTGGTGGTCCCCCAAACCTCTACCATTCTACGTGGGAATGCTCCAAACCACCCGGCTTACCTAGAATACCCAACCCCTCCCCATCCCAGTGGGAAGCCGCTCTTTCCAGCACAGCCTTCAACGACCAGCGATGCCTGATCGACCGGGCCAGCCGGATAGCAGCAGCAAATGGGGCCCTGGACTGAGGGCTCCACCCTCTGGGACTTCGTTTTAAAACATAAAATAAAGTTTTCTACTATTACTACTATTTCTCGATACTGCCTAGGTGTGCTGAGAACCAGCATAAGGAGTGGTAATAGATCTTGCTCTTCTTGATGATGTGTAATGCTAGTTGTGATATTTTACCTTTCTGAAAAGCTCGGACTGCACTTCGTGAATCTCTATAAATATATGGTCTACTTCTATCAATTAGTGATAGAGCGATCGCTACTTGCTCCGCCACCTCTGGTTTGTCAGTGTTGACCGTGGCTGAGTTTATGGTTCTGCCTCTGTTGTCTACCAGCGCAACAGTGAAAGCTTTTCTGTCCACATGTCGGGCGGCCGTCTACGAAGCAAGCTCTTCGCTTTTCTTTGAGAATGGTCCGGAGTAGGCAGGCTCCTCTTCATAGTCTTCTGTCTACGTTGTGTTCACGGTTTATGTTGCGGGGCAATGGTCTGACTTCATATTGTTTGCGCAAGTCCAGCGGTAGGTCTGTATATAGGGGGTTGATCATTGCTGTGTCAAAGTCTGGTTCTTGGAGTAGGGCTCGACCCGACCTGGTGTTTGATACTCTTGTGATTTGAGTTCTTTCTTGCGCTTCTGCAATCTCCTCTAGGGTGTTATGTACGCCAAGTTGCACTAGGCGTTCCGTGCTTGTGCAGTTAGGGATACCTAGCGCTTGTTTAGCTGTGTTCCTGAGCGGGACATTTAGCTCTCCTATATTAGTAGGAACGGATTTATTACCTAATACGATACTCACGCTGAGAACGGTTTTCGACTCAGTCACTTGTCTAAACTTTTGCGGTGGTTCGTTCCGCGCGCTTTTTGGTGGAAGCATTTTTGTTTTGTTTTTGAACATCATGACGCATGTTTTACTGAAATTGCTCTATGATGATAAGTGGGATGTTTATCCGTAGAAGACGTACGCTGACGGAGCTACTGGTCTTCGGCTGATGTTCGAGCCTGGCAGTTTTGATGAGTTGCGTGGCAGAATTCATGATGGAAGCAAGGCGAACAAAGCCGCAGCCTAACTTCTACACACAGGTAAGTGATCCTTTGAGATAAAGGATATTGAGATATTTAAAGGTAAGTGATCCAAGCTCTTGAGGCTGCAGAACTTGGAGGCCACGTCTTTAGGTGGATTAGGAGTTATCTATCACGGATATCTGTGTTTGTACTAACTGAAGATGGGCCGACAAATAGATATATCTTCAGTCGTGGTGTCCTTCAAGGCAGAGTGTTGAGCCCTACTCTTTTCAATCTTGTTCTAGTCGGGCTGACGATACTAGTCTACGCAGACGATATTTGCATCTGGGCGTCCGGCCTGACAAGGCCGCAAGTGCGCGCCACAGTACAGAAAGCAGCAACCCTGACAGCAGCATACCTTCGCTGTCAAGGCCTGACGATGTCCACAGAAAAATGTGCACTAGTGGCATTTACACGAAAACCGATCGATGTATTTCTACCCGGTGTACATCGAAGGCGAGTCAATTGAGTAAAAGAAAACTCACAGGTTCTTAGGCGTTATTGCGGATCGCGACCTCACTTGGAGTCTCCATGTCTCCCACATGAAGAAAAAACTCATTTGTATTGAGAACATGTTTAAATTCGCAGATGGAACATCGTGGGGACCATCCGTGCGCTCCATGTAACAGCTATACACAGCACTTTTTTTAGGATTCCTGCGATACAGTCTTTATGTCTAGTCCAACACATGCAAGACTAATATCCTAGCACTACAGAGCGTACAAGCCCAAGGACTTCGGACATGTCTTGGCCTCCCGATATGTTCATCGACAGCTGCAACGATTGTCATTGCACAGGAGCACGTGATCACCACTCATATCGTCGGTGAGACGCTAAGAGCGCACATTCGACACACTTCACGGCTACCATCCCATCATTTAGCCGATTTTACAGTGCAAAGACCACAGGCTACTATCTGCAGCATTATGACGAGACACCATGCCTCAATACCATCTGGCTTCAAGCCTGCGAAACGCCCCACATCGGCACTGTGGTGTCTCCGGCAAATTCGCGTGTGCCTCTCAATTCCTGGGATTAGAAGAAAGGCAAACTTCTCAACACTAGCCCTGAAGCAATTTTCTCTGCTTGTCATCAACAAGTATTATTCGGACCGCATACACATTTACACGGACGGTTCCACCATTTCCAACAGCTCTACCGGAGCAGTAGTTGTTCCATCGGACGGCCGTCATTTTGCAATTTAAATACTCGCACAATACCACGTCTACAACAGCAGAACTTGCAGCTCTTCAACTGGCACTCAATTACGTGCTCGAGCAGCCGCCAAATCGTTGGGCCATTTTCAGTGATTCCAAAGCAGCCCTACAAACTCTACAGTATTCCCTACGGCAAGCGTTACACGAGCAGCTAGTGTACGAAATTAGGCGCGCTCATCATCACGCGCTCGAAGAAGGACATGACATTGTATTTCAATGGTTGCCAAGCCATTGCGGAATTGTCGGTAACGACAGCGCAGATGAAGCAGCCCACTCGGCTCATTACAAACATCAGCTGGTTCCTATACCAATCTCAAGAACGGATGATGCGCGCAAACTTCAATCGACTGCTCGCCACATCACACTTCGGCGATGCAATTCACCGAGTTTCACCAACTCACGTTTGCACTCTCTTGACCCTAACTTGCGACTTCGCCTACCACCTGAACTCTCGGGTCGTGAAACAACTTTACTGTGTCGCATGTGGTTGGGTGTCGCATTTACCAACGCCTATTCGTTCCTAATAGGGATGACCAACAGTGCGGCGTGCAATTTGTGCGGGTGCGACGACACGCTTGAGCACCTTCTCTGTCACTGTCCATCGCTTGACACTCAACGACTTATTCTCGAAGCTAAACTCAACCTGTTAGATAACAGAACGCTCTCGGAAGAAAAGATTCTTGGACTATGGGCTATGCAGTCTTGCATGCAAAAGGCCAAAAAGCCCTTCTGGAGTTCGTAAAGAGTACACGATTGTACGAACGCATGTGACAGCGCAGATTCTTCTGTGACTGTCTCTGCGAATGACTGACTCTATTTCTTTTCTCTCCTTATCTATTCTTCCACTTTCCCCCTCCCCAAGTGTAGGGTAGCCAACCGGGCACGCCCTTGGTTAACCTCCCTACCTTTCCCTCTTCGTTTCTCTCTCTCTCTTACAATAACGCGCAAAAAGATGTTTGTCAATCTTAAACCCCCCTTTCGCACTCGCAAGAACAGGTTTCTGCGACTTGTTCTTTCGCACGAGGATCACCACACAAACACTGCAAGAACACCATCAAATTTCTGGATGTTAACTCTCGAACAGTGAAGAACCTGTGGAACGCACTAAATTTTACTGACTAGAAACAAGTTACAAACAGTTGCTCCGGAGTATATGGACCATTTCCAACCATTCCATTTGCTAGTCTGATCGCGCAATTCGGCCACCTGTTCTTGCCAGTTTGCTTCGCTGTTCTTGTAGAATTGCAAGGCTGCCCCTAGATATTTAACCAGTGCGTTATCAAAATTGATGTTGGTGAAAATTTCTCGGGTCCCAGGCCATTCATCATGCCAGAACCCCAGGGAACTTTCCCCAATTCACCGCACTTCCGCTTGCCGAACAAAACATTTTTAACCTTTTCCACCGCAAGCACAATGTTCTCATTGTCTGCTCAAAAAATAGCAATATCTTCTGCCTCAGCGAGAAGCCATACTTCGGCCTCTTGGAGTTTGTATCCACGCATACATTCAGTCTTTATAACACTTACGCAAAAAGGCTCAATATATAAACAAAACAACAGAGGTGATAAAGTCCATATATCTCTGCACACTGATAAGCGCATCTACTAGCCTGTTTACAATTAATTGTGTTAGGCAATCCCTCTACCGAGTGGGCCGGTTAACTTGAACAGTGGATTTTAAAGAACAAAAAAAAAAACCCCGAGCGCTGAAGCGCATAGTAGCCGGAGTCGTGTGTACTTACAGCCAGTATTTTTTTCATCACGAAGTATTATTTATTTAATTGCTTTTAATTAGTGAACTTTTTCATTATTGCTTGAATCGCAAACATCTCAATTACAAAGCCCGAAAAAGCTGAAGATGCTCGCCAACGCAGGCAGGCTAATCTCCACATCGTGAAAAGAATAGCTAACACAAGATAAACACAAGGGAAACACCGGCGAATCACTGCTCCGCACTTCCCCAGCTTTCACGTTGAGTGGAACTGCATTACCGCCGAGTTTTCTTTTTATTTCTTCCTTGCGCAACCTGCCCTCGTGCTTGGTGTTCTACGTCACCGTCGTGTTTTGCCGAGCACTTTAATCATATCTACGTGCTCTTGGTCATCGCCTTCTGTTTCTTCGTGAGTGCAATTCGCCTCCCGCACTCCACACATTTCTGCTGGGTACAGGTCTTTTAGAAGCGAGATTTTTCTCCGAACATCGCCGGGTTTTCGTTACCGTGGGAGATACGTGGCTGTTTTGTCACCGAATAGGCCAACGAATAACAGTGGAAGAGTCGCGCGTCACAGACGCTTGGTTCGATGAATACCCACCAGATGGCTCTAGTCTCCGCGCAACTGCGGCAGCTGCGGTGCTGGCCATGCGGCGGAAACACACACACAAAAAAAGCAGAAAGCTCCCCTTACCGCATTCGCGGCTGCACGGTAAAAATTGACAGTCACTTTAGCATACGCCAAAAAGGGCGAAGGCGAAAGCGTGCGTGCTCAGGAGACATTCATTAAATTACCAATATCATTCAAATGCGTTGTTACTTCTTCCTACTTGTTTTCTCCCACCAAAGGTCGCTGGTTCGAGTCTCTTAATTGACGCTACCTTAATTAACTATGCCTTAACAAACCTCGCCTTATTTAAAAACAATGGTCGGGAGTTCGAGTATCCTAATTGCCTCTATGTTAATCGTGCCTTAATTAACTTCGCTTTAAAGACAAAGTTGTTGGGTTCGACTCCCTCATAAGCTCGAGGGATTGACTCGCACCAAAGGTGGTGGGTTCGAGTGCCTGAATTAACACCAAGACTGGTGACCCGCGCACAATCAGTATAGTGCCGTGAGCGTTGCTTGCTTACTCATAGAAGACGATGACGACGGTGACCCGCACACCGACTCAATTGTTGCGTGAGCGTTTCCATATACAGGGTGTTTGACTTAACCTGGGCCAAACTTTAAAAATATTCAAATGCCACGTAGTCGGACAGAACTAAGGTGGTTTTGTTGGCACCGCATAGAGATACGCAGATTATTTTTTGCATTCCACTGTCACTTACAGACAGTTGCAGACTAGGACATACGTCACACCAGCAACACTAAGCAGGATCAATCCTGACATTCCTACTCCATTCCCACACTGCGGCCACGAATACAACAACTTCGAACACATGCTCTGGCTGTGCCCTGCCAACGCGGGCACGGACTTTCCTGACCAGTCCTCCTGGGACTCAGCGCTCAGAAGTACAGAGCTCATCGCTCAGCTGAAGGCTTTCCAGAGGGCCCGGGCCGTCGCCGAAGGACTCTGTCTACCGGCCCCTACCTGGGTGGAACCACCGGATTGATTGGCGGGGCCTCCGGCCCCGCTTTAATTCTTTCTCTTCAGGATCTCAATAAAGTTCGTACTCACTCACTTGCATTCCACCTCATTACATATTTAGTTTTAAAGAATAAATCAACTTCTCAAATAATTAATTACATGAAAAGTGTCAACGAGAAAATTGTAGAGCGACATGAAAAACTATACAGTGTTGCGTCGCTGAATATATGCTACGTAAAAGTGTTCTTCCGAGAGTGAAAGATGCCTGCGAATATACGCAAAATTAGCGCGTGACTGGCCGCTCGAGGCATTTACCGTGTATTCGCGGGCATCTTTCACGCTCGGAAAAACACTTTTACGTGGCCTATTTTGAGCAACGCAAAGCTGTATCGGGAGTTTGTCATGTTGCTCTGCAATTTTCTCATTGACACTTTCCATCTAACAATAATTATTAGGAATGTATCGGGAAGCGTTGCGCGTACAAACGGACAAACACAGGAAAAAGACGTGAACGGATAGAGCGCAAACTTTCAACTGGTTTTTTATTTGTGTAGAAGCCACATTATGTAGACTGCTTTGACACGTGCCCGAAAAAGGAAGGGGGGAAGGGAGAAGGAGGGGAGGAGGGTTGCAAATCACGCCCACCTCAATTCAACAGCAGCTGCGCAGAAAATTATTTTCCGCTCGATACAGGGTAACAGAAGTGTCACTTATGCAAGTATCGCCTTTTTTCTTGATATAGAAGGCTTCTAAAAGTTCTCGGGAAGTTTTGTCGTTACTCCTGCCTAAAACCTTAATGCTATGGAACATAGACACACAACCTTTGCATGCAATGCAATGAGCGGGCAAGTGCGCTCCTTCTCTTTTTTTGATTGACAAGGCATGCTCCCCCGCGCGTTCATTCACGCAGCGCCCTGTTTGGCCCACATATACCCGTCCACATTTGAGCGGGATTTGGCAAACAACGCCCGTTCGGGCTCGGGTAAACAACGCCCGTTCGGGTTCGGGCACGTGTCAAAGCAGTCTACATAATGTGGCTTCTACACAAATAAAAAACCAGTTGAAAGTTTGCGCTCTATCCGTTCACGTCTTTTTCCTGTGTTTGTCCGTTTGTACGCGCAACGCTTCCCGATACAGCTATGCACCAACTCGCCCAGTAAGAAGTTCTTCTAAATTATTAGGAAGTTGGCTAAATAATTAGACATAATTAGGCGGAATGTAAAAATTATCTGCATATCGCCAAGCGACGCCAAACAACATTACCTTAGTTCTGTCCATTTACATAACATTTGAATATTTTTTTAAAGTTTGGCCCAAGTAAATTGAAACACCCTGTAGCTAAGGCACGATCCGCGTCGGTGTATTAAGTGAATTACTACACCCAGTCGTCATCGAGTACTATTTCGCGTGGAGACAGGGTTTTCACTAAAGGACGTTCAAGGTCGACAGAACGATGAGATATATAAGGCCCGCCTTAATAAGGAACTAAACGCTTCTTGCGGATAGAATGGATTCTATCTGCGCGAGGTGTGGTTGCGCATGCTGCCTATGAAACTATGATGCGTTCCAGGCGTCTGTTGTACTTGTAGTGAATAATTCCGCCTAATAAAAGGCTGGGTATATTTGTGTGTGTGTGTGTGTGTGTTTGTGAGTGTGCGTGCATGCGTGCGTGCGTATAATCGTGGTCCGACTCTGTAAGCACTTACACAAGGCTTCGCTGTTGATACATTTCAACTCATTGGATCTGCTGAATTTTAACAGCGGAGCTGTCTAAGCTGGCCGTTATTACGGCCGCGAAATATGTGGGCCGATCCTGGCGGTTGGGTAGAAAAGGGCCAATCGCAATGGCACATACCCAGCTGTGAACTGGCGATGCTGAGCCATGCTAAGTCTAGCTAGGCATGGTTGGGCCTACTTAAGCTTAGTCAGTCATCGATAGCCAATCTATAGCCAATCAATACCTAATAAATAATCGATCAATAATCAATAAATTCCGGAAAATGCTGGAGATGACTTGGTAGTGCTTAGCCTAGCCCAAATACATGGCCAATAACTTGTGCTAGCCAATCGATAGTCAAGCAATAGCTAATCGATAATCGATCAAGAATCAATAAATTCCGTAAAAATCTGGGGATGACTTGGTAGTGCTTAGCCTAGCCCAAAAGCGAGGACTAGGTAGCAGCCCACCAGATTTGTTGTCTCTTTAGCATTGCGCCTCCAATGCAAGCTACGCTGGTTTTTGTATATCCTTTAGCATGGGACATCAAAAAATAACAAAACTCAACACTCAGTTTCTGAGTGTATCAATCTCTTGCCGTGCCGACGTTAGGAATGGATCAACACCTACGTTTAAACACGCGATTGCGTGAGTGCCTAGTAGCGCCATAGACATGATGAGACTCAGTGAAAACAAAAATTGCACTAGATGTCGTATGTCGCGGAGATCGCATCTTAAAGCGAATAGGATATAAAAGGGTTTTAAGTGTCTTTCGATCTAGAAATGCAGTGTACTTTACCACGAGCGCATTTGTGGCGCTTACCCAACTGGACAAGTATTGAGTACTCGTGTAAATTTTGGACAACTTTTTCCTGGTTGAGAAAAATACACCACTACCTTTCATTGACGCAGCGAACACAATGCAAAAAAGAACAAACGCCAGAAAAGCAGCCCACCGCGTAGTCTCTACCGTCTCTTGCGTGCACAGCTTCAGTAAAGAAATGAGCCATTACCGACTCACTCAAAAGTCGATTCTCACAGCTAGGCAATACCTAGAGCATTCTCACGCAACCAGTCTGCTGCTTTACAGACAAAAGCAGCGATGAGCAATATCATCAAACTATAATAAGAAATATCTTGTCACGTACCAGTGACTGTGAAAAAAAAACAGTCGTAAAACTGTGTATGTCAAAACTGTATCCTTATTTGGCGAACCTGTGTCCACAAAAGCAAACTACACTAAAAGAACAACAACGATAGCGGCGAACACAGTCGGCATTCCTCGAAATATGATCAGCGGCGAAACGCGTCGGCTTTTATACATGAGTTATGGAAGGTTCCAGAATAATCCCTGGTGCCCGCGTGCCTTCCAGAAAGTACTAGACAATACGCGTCGCTCATACAATCAGATTACATACGCGTCGGTGACAACTGACAACGGAGAGAAGCATCGATAACGTTCGATAAACTTCCGATACATGCAAGCGCGTCTTGTCCCGAGCTATATAACGTTTAACATTTGTTAGCTGGTGAAAAGCGGTCCCCGGAGAAAGTTAAACATGTACACGTGTCAATACCCTCCCCTTAAAAAGTATCGACCCGATACTACAAACATGAAAGCGAAAACAAAACCAAGCGTAATAAAGAGAAAAAGCAATAAAAAGCAACAAAGTACTTAACTTCGTCAGCCACGGTAGCTCAATGGTGAGAGCATCGCACGCGTAATGCGAAGACGTGGGTTCGTTCCCCACGTGCGGAGAGTTGTTTTTTCATCCGTTCTCATTTCCATTAATTTATCATTTCTTTAATTCTATTAGTAAGTACAAGTAATTTCCCCTATGTTGTCCTTGGTGTCATTGTTTGTTGGCTTCTTATGATATGATAACTAAAAATCGGGCCCTCGGTTCCCTTTCTTTTCATTTAATATGTATTTTGTAGCGAAGCGCTGGAACCCTGAAGTGGGTCGTCCGCTCCAGCGCCTTGAATTGGGTCTCATTCTCCGGTACCTTCTAGTGTGTCGTTTCCTTCGGCTCTCGAGCGCCGCCCGTGCTGAGAGTCCGTGCTGCGCTTTTTGGACAGTCGCCCTTGCGCTACTTCAAGTGCCGTCCAATAAACATCCTTATAAATTGGTGGAAGGTGCTGTACCCTCACAACCCTTGCGAAACCTCTTCGATGCCCCTGGAGCTTCGATCCCGTGCACTACCATCGACCATGCCGCAAGACGCCTCCCAGCAAACGCCTCCTCCCGCACCACCCGCATATCCCGGCTTCCCTCGTCAACGCGACCCACCTATCTTCGCTGGCGCGGTTGGCACCGACGTGGAGGACTGGCTCGCTAACTACGAGCGCGTGAGTGTACCCAACAAATGGGACGAGGTAGGAAAATTGAGCAACTTGGTCTTTTACCTGGCGGGAGTAGCAAGTCTGTGGTACAACAACCACGAATCCGATTTCCCGACCTGGTCCCATTTCAAGACTGACATTATCGACGTGTTTGGCCGCCCTGCTGTTCGTAAGCTGCAAGCAGAACAGCGTTTGCGCGAACGAGCTCAGCAGACCGGGTAATATATCACTAGTTACATAGAGGACATTATGGACTTGTGCAAGAAAACCAACGCGACCATGTCCGAGTCGGATAAGATTAAAAATGTCATAAAAGGCATCGACGACGACGCCTTCACCATGCTCCTCGCCAAAAATCCTCGCACGGTGGCAGAGATAATATCGCTGTGCCAGAGTTATGACGAGCTACGCCGACAGCGGTCGTTGACCCGTCGGCCGCCACCACGGGACGCAGATCTCGCTGGCTTGTCCACCGTTTCTGACCACACCACCTTGCTGGCAGAAACGAAGACATTTGTGCGCGAAGAAATTGCACGCCAGCTCTCTCTGTAGCCCTTTGCTCACCCGCAGCCTGTGGAACAGCCATCAACCACACTCCCGCCTCCCCTCCACCGAGTGATTGAACAGGAAATCGCCGAAGTCATACCCGAATATCACCAGCGCCCTCCGGCACCGGCGCCACTTAGCTACGCTCAAGTTGTCGCCAGGCCGGCCCAAGCGATCTCTGTGGCTGCCCCGTTTAGTTACGCCGAAGCCGTCGCTGGACCTGAGGCGTTCGAAGCGGTTGTGCCGCCTACGTACGCCGATGTCACTAGGCTCCGTCTGCAGCCCCCCATGCAGGTATATCAGTAGCCGCTACGTCCATCCCGTCCTGGGCCATGGGTGGGAACCTCTCCGGCAAACCATTGGCGCACTTCCGACAACCGTCCTATATGCTTTGCGTGCGGTTACGCCGGCCACGTTGCCCGTTTCTGCAATCGCGTGCAGCGGCCTCGAGTCACATCACACGTCTTGAGCCAGTCCAGCCGCCCTAATTACGAACCACCACCGCCTGTGTCACCGACGTTACGCCCAGCTCCATCTACCCGCAGTTCACCGTCTCTACGACGTCGCTCATTGTCACCGATGCGGCCACGCCAGGTCACACAAGATCGGGAAAACTAGTCGTCGCAGTCCACGAGGCAAGCGCTGCGACGCTATCGAACTGTGAAAGCCCCCAGCAGAGACCATCAAACATAATAGACGTGTTTGTAGACGGTGTTCGCGCATCGGCCCTTATAGACACTGGAGCTGCCGTATCCGTTATGGACGCCAAACTTAGCCGTGTACTACGCAAAGTGACGACGCAACTTTCGGGGCTATCCCTTCTACGGCTAGCGCCAAGGTATTCACCCAACAGCAGTATGTACAGCTCGCGTCGTCATTCGGGACGTCATGTATGCCGTCGAATTTATCATCATTCCTGCATGCTCGCACGACATCATCCTGGGATAGGATTTTCTCTCCCGCCACAACGCCGCCATTCATTGCACACCCGCTGAAATAGACCTCTCGCCGTTCTCAGAGATGACGCCGGCAGACAGACCATCAATTTCGAACAAGATACTCGTCACAGACGATACCCAGGTGCCTCCGAATGCGTCAGCGGCTGTGTCAGTGTACTGCGACGGTCTCTGCGACACCATTGCACTCCTTTCGCCATCCGACCGCGATCGCACTAAGAAAGGATTGTTGGTGCCCTTTGCGACAGTGCGAATCACGTACGGTGACAGCGCTATTTTTGTTAGCAATCCATCCCCATAAACTATCACATTGCTGCGAGGGGAATGTCTCGGCAGAGTGTAACTCCTCGAAGACGCACAAGTTGTGGACGCAGCCGATGACACGCACTGGCCCAGCTCCTCTACACTTAGTGCTGTTTCGAAGTCTGATTCGTCGCCCCAAGATGTATTTGGCTCCTCCATCCATGAAAACCTTACGCCGGTCCAGCGTTCACAGCCTCTGTGCCTGTTGGAAGAATTTTGCCCATCTTTCGATGTCGCGCAGACTTTCCTGGGCCGCACGTCCACTGTCACGCATGGCATCGACACTGGCTCCCAACCGACACTGCGGCAACGGCCATATCGCGTATCTCCTGCCGAGCGTCGTGTAATTAACGAGCAAGTCGACGACATGCTTCGACGGGATGTTATTCGACCATGAAACAGTCCCTGGGCGTCTCCGGTCGTTCTTGTTGCGAAGAAGGACGGTTCCGTACGGTTCTGTGTGGACTACCGACGGCTCAACAAGATAACCCGTAAGGACGTCTATCCGTTGCCACGAATAGACGACGCGATTGACAGCCTCCAAGGAGCTGAATTCTTTTCATCGCTCCATTTGCGCTCAGGGTACTGGCAAGTCCCTATCGCTGAGGAAGCTCGACCGAAGACAGCCTTCGTCACGCCCGATGGCTTGTACGAATTGAACGTCATGCTGTTCGGACTGTGTAATGCGCCCGCGACCTTCGAGCGCATGATGGATACCGTCTTGCGCAACCTGAAATGACACACGTGCTTGTGCTACCTCGACGACGTCGTCGTTTTCGCTCCGGTCTTCTCCACGCATCTTCAACGCCTCCGGCATGTTTTGACGCGTTTGAGCAACGCCGTCCTACAGTTAAACCTAAAGAAGTGCCGATTTGCAGCACGGCAGCTGACAATACTGGGATACGTCGCGTCCAAGGATGGAATCCTCCCCGATCCAGCCAAGCTTCGGGCCGTAGCCGAATTTCCCAGACCTACGTCCGTCAAAGAACTACGCAGTTTCGTAGGACTGTGTTCGTACTTTCGACGTTTTATCCGAAACTTCGCCAATATTATATCGCCCTGACGAAGCTCCTTGGCAGTAAGGGGCCCCTCGACTCGTGGCCGTCAGTGTGCGAGGACGCGTTCGCAAAGCTCCGTCGTTTGTTGACGTCTCCGCCCATACTACGCCACTACGACCCTACGGCCCCTACAGAGGTACACACGGACGCCAGCGGTGTTTGCCTTGGCGCTGTCCTTGCGCAGCGCAAGCCAGGGTTCCCTGAACATGTCGTGGCGTACGCAAGTCGTACGCTTACTAAAGCCGAGGCCAACTACACCGTCTCCGAAAAAGAATGCCTGGCGATCAACTGGGCCCTTACGAAGTTCGCCTTTATTTGTATGGTCGCCCGTTCCATGTCGTTACTGGCCACCATGCACTATGCTGGATGTCTTCATTCAACGATCCCTCAGGCCGTCTCGCCCATTGGGCACTTAGTCTCCAGGACTACGACATCCGCGTGCTCTACCCCATCGGACGCGAACATGCCGACGCCGATGCCCTCTCGCGCACCCCCTTACCCGACGACAACGCCCGCTGCTCAAGAACTCAACTGGCCGTTTCTTCCATCGACCTTCACACCATCGCTACAGAACAGCGCAAGTACCAATGGATTGTCTCGCTGATAGAGTTGCTCACTGATCCGTCGGCAATACCACCCACTCGCGCATTGCGTCGTCAAGCCCACCATCTCGCCATTCGTGACGAGCTACTTCACCGACGCAATTACAGTGCCGACGGCCGCCAGTGGTTACTGGTAGTACCCCGCAGTCTCCGTTCTCAAATATGCGAATCGTTCCACTCTGATCCGGCGTGTGCGCACTCTGGGGTATACAAAACTTACCACCGAATTCGACAACGGCACTTTTAGCGGGGAATGTACCGGTACGTGCACAAATTTGTTCACTCCTGCCTCGATTGTCAGCGCCGGAAATCTTCGCCGAACCTCTCGCCAGCAGGTCTACAACCTTTACCTTGTCCTAACCGGCCGTTTGGGCGCGTTGGAATCGATTTATACGGACCTCTTCCTCTGACATCGGCTGGTAACCGCTGGGCCATCGTCGCTGTTGACCATCTCACGCGATACGCCGAAACTGCCGCCCTTCCAGCGGCTACAGCACGAGATGTTGCGCAACGGTCCACCCCAGGAGCTACTCAGCGATCGAGGCCGTGTCTTCTTGCCGGGAGTCGTCGAAGCCATTCTCAAAGAGTGTGACGTCGTTCACCGAAAAACTACTGCTTACCACCCACAGACAAACGGGCTCACAGAGCGATTTAACCGCATGACCGCATGCTCGGCGACATGCTCTCAATGTACATCGCCGCCGACCACCGAAATTGGGATGCCATTCTGCCCTTCGTCACCTACGCCTACAATACTACCGCCCCTCAGAGTACTACTGCATTTTCACCGTTCTTCTTATTGTACGGCCGTTACCCGTCGCACACGATCGACACGATCCTTCCATACAAGCCAGACACGTCTGAGTATACGCCTATATCGGCCACAGCCAGACATGCTGAAGAGTGTCGCGACCTTGCCCGGACCTTTACTACTAATGAACAAGAGCGGCAGAAGAGCATTCGCGGTGACACCAGCACTTCTGCGCCCACGTTTTTCCCTGGGGCGCTCGTATGGCTCTCAGTTCCTACCACCGCAACTGGACTCTCTTCGAAACTACACTCTTAGTCAAGTACCGTATAGACGGTTTCATCCAGCGCCACCGCGCTCTGGCAACGCTGTGCGTCGCCATCCGGCGCCCCTAGGAAACTTCCAGTAGCCGTTCCTTTTGCTCGTTTATGCTGGTATTTGTTCGCTCGCGCGCTCGTCCTGCGCATATTCGGTGTTATTTTTCGAGTATATCGATATAAGTGTGACTTGTGGCATTCAGTGTGTTGCGTGAAGGCGAGTAGCTCTTGGAGCATCGACTGTTTTCCGTACATTTACTCGTCAACGGTGTTTTTCAAACCTGGGAGCCTACCAAGAGCTCCCAGATTTGCTCTGCTCACTTCATCCAAGGTACGTTACTACGTGGAGTAGCCGGACTGCTATAATGCTGAATAATAAAAGTGCTACTGCACGATTGTTCTGGCCGTATGTCGTGTAACTCACGCGAGAGCAGCTCAACTCTCGCCCCCAGTTTGCCCGCTCGTCGTTTCTTGCCTCGGCGTGGATCGCCATGCTACGAACATGAGTTAAAATTATTGTTTAGTGGGTACCATGCTGCCGCTGTTTTATTTAAATATTTTTCGTATCTGGGCCACAAGTGCTCTTCTGCAGCTTTACTACCTAGGTACACGTGCGCATTGGTTTATCATGTTTAACGTCCCAAAGCGACTCAGGATATGACGGACGCCGCAGTGGAGGGCTCCGGATAATTTCGACCACCTGTGGTTCTTTAACGTGCACTGACATCGCACAGTAGGCGGACCTCTAGCATTTCCCCTCGATCGAAATGCGACAGCCGGGGCCCAAACGGCGTCTTTCGGGTCAGCAACCGGGTACCGTCACCGCTGAGCCACCGCGACGGCATGTGAGCATTCGTATCGGTATCGCAGAGCAGAATCGCAGAAAAGTTAGCGATTTCCGTGCATGCATATAGGAAGTTTCGGCCACATTCTAAAAGCATTTACGAATTAACGGAGGCCAATTATGGATTGCAATCTCGTGCCCAACACTACAGGTTTCATTTTGTTAGAAGTGTGGTAAATTCATGAGCATTTAGGTTAGTCCCATTTCAGTCGACCTAGGCTTCTTGCACTAAATGACTTTTGAGAATATACAGTTATTTGTGAATGCATACTGAAAAGCAGAAACAAGGCATATGACGCAGAAAACATGTGCATGTACACACGCACAGCTTACCACTTCATCATCCATCTTGCAGCAATAAAAGTGCCATTGCGAAATGCAAAAACGCCCGTGTGCTTGTGTTGTAGGGCACGTTAAAGAATCCCAGGTGGTCAAAATTAATCCGGAACCCTCCTCTACGGCGAGCCTCATAATTAGAACTGGTTTTGGCACGTAAAACCCCAGAAAGAAGAAAAAAAGTGCCATTAAATTTTTTTCTAGTTTTCGGCAGTCCCATTACCTGCCATGCAGACAACAGTCTGCGTACATTGCATGTCCTCACTAAGATGCTCCGCTTGTTGCTGCGGGGTTGTAACTGAGGGAAGTTGTTTGGAGCTCGGCGAAAACGAAAATCGCACGACATCATCGTCCAGCAGATCGGGCAGCTCTCTGCCTCTAAGCATCAGCTTTTGGCGATACCGATATTTTGCTTCGGTGCTAAGCGCCTTAAAAGAGTCACTTGTCATCTCGACAATATTCACGATGTAGAATAAGCTCATCACAGATTCCACCAAGCAGTGCTAACATCGACACGCCGGCCTCACGTCGCGCATGCCGTCAAACAACATAACCGGAAGTGCGTCTAGCTCTCCTGCCGGAAGTTCCAATGGGACAACCAATCAGCGGCAAGCGTGTTTGTAAACACTGAAACCGTCTATAATGTCCGGCACACATGCGGTATATTTTCGCTCCAGCGTAAAGTGCTGCATATAAGCGGACTTTCAAGGCAATATTATGCGTGGCAATTAATAGATGCGGCGGCAGGCTAGGCCCGCTATATGCGGCCGCGAGCGGACGCAGCGCTTATATGCAGCCTTGCAAATTTGATGATGATGATTATTGGGGTTTATTGGCGCAAGGGCCAGATGTGGCCAAAGAGCGCCAATGCTATGGTAATAGGCTGCTATGAGTGGATGAATAATTAATATTAAGACGTAGATTGGATTAATAATATTAATAGGATGAATAATAATATTAAGACGTAAAAGATTCGTTGAAATGTCCGCAATTTTATATGCATTAAAGTTGACGATGGTACATGACATGTTATGAAGAAACGATGTATTAGAAAGAGTTAGCACTAGTGCCTCACCAGGGCCCTTAAGCACAAGGACCGGGAGGCATGTGCCATACAGGTCACAACTATCGTAGCAGCGGCCTCCGTAAAGAGGACGCGCTACGAATCACGTGGGCTTATAACGCGCAATAAGTCGACATCTTGTAAAAATTGTAAAACTGATTTATGGCCAAAAATTGGTTGTGCTCCAAGAAACAATACCGGATGAAGGGGAATGTGGCATCGGTGTGCTATAGGAAAGTGCTTATTTCGTTCAGCCTCTAGTTCCCGACACTCCACCAAGACGTGGAGAACGGTCAGCCTCTCACCACACCTACCACAGAGTGGAGGTTCACCACCAGTCAGCAGGTAAGAATGAGTGCCGTACACATGTCCTATTCGCAGTCGACAAAGCAGAACATCAGTTTGTCGCGATTTTGTTACCGAAGGCCGGTTTCGTAGGTGCGGCTTGATTAAATGAATTTTATTGGAGATTTAATGGTCCCAGATGGATTGCCAAAAGTTTCTCAGCTTATTGCGCAAGAAAGGCTTCAAGTCTGTGGGAGGGATTGCTACGGTAGAGTTGCAGGCTCTGGTAGTTATGGATGTAGCAAGTTCGTCTGCAAGCGTATTGCCCACTATGCCTCTGTGCCCTGGCACCCAACATATTACGATATATTGGTTAGATGCGTACATATTACACCGAGATAAGTGAAGGTAATTGATTATTGAATTTTTATCGTTCCGTAGAGACACTAAAGCTCTTACTACGCTTAGAGAGTCTGTAAATATGACAGCTTTTTTCGAGTTTTAATGCCTTTATGTGTTTTACAGCCGACATTAATGCGTATGCCTCCGCGGAAAAGATACTTCTTTCGGGGTGCAATACATCAGATTCTAAGAAAGATGGACCAATTGCTGCATAAGACACGCCAGCATTGGATTTTGATGCATCAGTATAAAATTCTGGGCACGAGTATTTTAATTTAAGTTCGCGGAAGTGCATTCTGATGTGTTCCACTGGAGCGTGCTTTGTAACTTCGACAAATGACGTGTCGCATTTTATCATTTACCACAGCCACGGTGGCAACAGCCTTGCTGGAGCCATCAGTGGGTGCAAATCTAGTGGGACATTCATATCCTCGCTCAACTCCCTCACGTGTAGTGTAAAAGGTTTTCTCATTGAAGGTCGCTTTTGAAATAGCGTGGCAGATGTGAAATCGTTAACGGTTTTATAACACAGGTGTTCAGGATTAGATCGCACTTTGAGGAAATATGTGAAGCTTATTATGTTCTTTGCAGGTGGAGTGACCACTCATTAGACTCTACGTATAAACTCTGTATAGGACTTGTCCTGAAGGCGCCTGTGGCCAGATGAATGCCTAAATGGTGAATGGGATCCAAAATCTTCTATGCACTTGGAGCGGCAGAGTGATACACCACAGACCCGTAGTCCAGACGTGACCGTATGAGGCTCCTGTACAGGTTCATTAAGCAGCCCCTATCACTGCCCCATGTCGTGTGCGCAAGAATTTTAAGAATGTTCATTGTTTTGAAACATTTGGCTTTTAAATACTTTATATGTGGAATGAATGTAAGTTTCAAGTCAAGCAAGACACCAAGAAATTTATGCTGTGTGTTCAGAGGTAAGCGCTGACCATGGAGCTGGATACTGGGCTCTGGGACAATTAAGGCCCCTCTTCCTTGTAAAGAGGATCCAGGAGCTTTTCTGTGGATTGAGCTTGAAGCCATTCGGATTCGCCCATGTTGAGCTGCCATGTTAAGCTGCCGCAGATGCGCGGAGACTAGAGCCATCTGGTGGGTATTAGATCGAACCAAGCGTCTGTGACGCGCGACTCTTCCACTGTTATTGGTTGGCCTATTCGGCGACAAAACAGCCACGTATCTCCCACGGTAGCGAAAACCCGGCGATGTTCGGAGAAAAATCTCGCTTCTAAAAGACCTGTACCCAGCAGAAATCTGTGGAGTGCGGGAGGCGAATTGCACTCACGAAGAAACAGAAGGCGATGACCAAGAGCACGTGGATATGATTATAGTGCTCGGCAAAACACGACGGTGACGTAGAACACCAAGCACGAGGGCAGGTTGCGCAAGGAAGAAATAAAAAGAAAACTCGGCGCTAATGCAGTTCCACTCAACGTGAAAGCTGGGGAAGTGCGGAGCAGTGATTCGCCGCTGTTTCCCTTGTGTTTCTCTTGAGTTTAGCTATTCTTTTCACGATGTGGAGATTAGCCTGCCTGCGTTGGCGAGCATCTTCAGCTTTTCGGGCTTTGTAATTGAGATGTTTGCGATTCAAGCAATAATGAAAAAGTTCACTAATTAAAACCAATTAAATAAATAATACTTCGTGATGAAAAAAATACTGGCTGTAAGGACACACGACTCCGGCTACTATGCCCTTCAGCGCCTGGGTTTTTTTGTTTGTTCTTTAAAATCACTGTTCAAGTTAACCGGCCCACTCGGTAGAGGGATTGCCTAACACAATTAATTGTAAACAGGCTAGTAGATGCGCTTATCAGTGTGCAGAGATATATGGACTTTATCACCTCTGTTGTTTTGTTTATATATTGAGCCTTTTTGCGTAAGTGTTATAAAGACTGAATGTATGCCTGGACACAAACTCCAAGAGGCCGAAGTATGGCTTCTCGCCGAGGCAAAGATATTGCTATTTTTAGAACAGACAATGAGAACATTGTGCTTGTGGTGGAAAAGGTTAAAAATGTTTTGTTCGGCAAGCGGAACTGCGGTGAATTGGGGAAAGTTCCCGGTGTTCTGGCATGATGAATGGCCTGGGACCCGAGAAATTTTCACCAACACCAATTTTGATAACGCACTGGTTAAATATCTAGGGGCAGCCTTGCAATTCTACAAGAACAGCGAAGCAAACTGGCAAGAACAGGTGGCAGAATTGCGCGATCGGACTAGCAAATGCAATGGTTGGAAATGGTCAATATACTCCAGAGCAACTGTTTGTAACTTGTTTCTAGTCAGTAAAACTTAGTACGTTCCACAGGTTCTTCAGTGTTCGAGAGGTAACATCCAGAAATTTGACGGTGTTCTTGCAGTGTTTGTGTGGTGATCCTCGTGCGAAAAAACAAGTCGCAGAAACCTGTTCTTGCGAGTGCGAAAGGGGGGTTTAAGCTTCACACCCAGATTTTTGCGCGATAGTGTAAGAGAGAGAGAGAAACGAAGAGGGAAAGGTAGGGAGGTTAACCAAGGGCGTGCCCGGTTGGCTACCCTACACTTGGGGAGGGGGAAAGGGGAAGAATAGATAATGAGAGAAAAAATGGAGTCAGTCATTCGCAGAGAGAGTCACAAAAGAATCTCCGCTGTCACAAGCATTCGTACAATCGAGTACTCTTTACAAACTCCAGAAGGGCTTTTGTTGCCTTTTGCATGCAAGAATGCATAGGCCATGGCCCAAGAATCTTTTCTTCCAAGAGCGTTCTGTTATCTAAATGGTTGAGTTTAGCTTGGAGAATAAGTCGTTGAGTGTCAAAAGATGGACAGTGACACTGAAGGTGGTCAAGCGTGTCGTCGCACCCGCACAAATTGCACGCCGCACTGTTGGTCATCCCTATTAGGAACGAATAGGCGTTGGTAAATGCGACACCCAACCACATGCGACACAGTAAAGTTGTTTCACGACGCGAGAGTTCAGGTGGTAGGCGAAGTCGCAAGTTAGGGTCAAGAGAGTGCAAACGTGAGTTGGTGAAACCCGGTGAATTCCATCGCCGAAGTGTGATGTGGCGAGCAGTCGATTGAAGTTTGCGCGCAGCATCCGTTCTTGACAGTGGTATAGGAACCAGCTGATGTTTGTAATGAGCCGAGTGGGCTGCTTCATCTGCGCTGTCGTTGCCGACAATTGCGCAATGGCTTGGCAACCATTGAAATACAATGTCATGTCCTTCTTCGAGCGCGTGATGATGAGCGCGCCTAATTTCGTACACTAGCTGCTAGTGTAACGCTTGTCGTAGGGAATACTGTAGAGTTTGTAGGGCTGCTTTGGAATCACTGAAAATGGCCCAACGATTTGGCGGCTGCTGGAGCACGTAATTGATTGCACCTTGAAGAGCTGCAAGTTCTGCTGTTGTAGACGTGGTATTGTGCGAGCATTTAAATTGCAAAATGACGGCGTCCGATGGAACAACTACTGCTCCGGTAGAGCTGTTGGAAATGGTGGAACCGTCCGTGTAAATGTGTATGCGGTATGAATAATACTTGTTGATGACAAGCAGAGAAAATTGCTTCAGGGCTAGTGTTGAGAAGTCTGCCTTTTTTCTAATCCCAGGAATTGAGAGGCACACGAGAATTTGCCGGAGACACCACAGTGCCGATGTGGGGCGTTTCGCAGGCTTGAAGCCAGATGGTATTGAGGCATGGTGTCTTGTCATAATGCTGCAGATAGTAAATAGCCTGTGGTCTTCGCACATGAAAATCGGCTAAATGATGGGATGGTAGCCGTGAAGTGTGTCGAATGTGCGCTCTTAGCGTCTCACCGACGATATGAGTGGTGATCACGTGCTCCTGTGCAATGACAATCGTTGCAGCTGTCGATGAACATATCGGGAGGCCAAGACATGTCCGAAGTGCTTGGGCTTGTACGCTCTGTAGTGCTAGGATATTAGTCTTGCATGTGTTGGACTAGACATAAAGACTGTATCGCAGGAATCCTAACAAAAGTGCTGTGTATAGCTGTAACATGGAGCGCACGGATGGTCCCCACGATGTTCCAGCTGCGAATTTAAACATATTCTCAATACAAATCAGTTTTTTCTTCATGTGGGAGACATGGGGACTCCAAGTGAGGTCGCGATCCACAATAACGCCTAAGAACCTGTGAGTTTTCTTTTACTCAATTGACTGGCCCTCGATGTACACCGGGTAGAAATACATGCATCGGTTTTCGTGTAAATGCCACTAGTGCACATTTTTTTGTGGACATCGTCAGGCCTTGACAGCGAAGGTATGCTGCTGTCAGGGTTGCTGCTTTCTGTACTCTGGCGCGCACTTGCGGCCTTGTCAGGCCGGACGCCCAGATGCAAATATCGTCTGCGTAGAGCGATACACTAGCCGTCTGTGGTAGCGTTTCGGCGAGCCCGACTAGAACAAGATTGAAAAGAGTAGGGCTCAACACTCTGCCTTCAAGGACACCGCGACTGGAGATATATGTATTTGTCGGCCCATCTTCAGTGAGTACAAACACAGATCTCCGTGATAGATAACTCCTAATCCACCTAAAGACGTGGCGTCCAAGTTCTGCAGCCTCAAGTGCTTGGAGGATGGCTTCGTGGGTTACGTTGTCATAGGCACCATTTACATCTAAGAAGAGTGCCACAGAGAGGCGCTTCCGAGCGTTTTGTTGTTGCACGGAGGTCACAAGATCAATGACGCTGTCAATTGAAGACCCTCCACGTCGAAAGTCAGCCATAGCCTCAGGGTAAATGTCATGGTATTCGAGGTACCATTCCATACGTGATAGCAACATCTCTCCATGACCTTACCGATGCAACTCGCAAGTGCAATCGCGCGGTACGATGTAAGGTTCCGCGGAGACTTCCCAGGCTTGAGTAGAGGAACAAGTTGGCTACACTTCCAATCGTCAGGGACTATGCCGTCATGCCAAGATTGAATAAAGATATCCAGAAGATAGCATTCTGCGGTTGAACGTAGGTGCCTTAAAGCAGCGTACGTCACCCCATCGGGACCGGTTGATGACGATCGCCTGCACGCAGCCAAGGCCGCTTGTAGTTCTTCCATAGAGAAAGGCACTTCCATGCTTTCGTCTCTAGCGACGTGAACATCATGTAGCGAGGAGTCAGCCAGCAGAACGAAGTTGCCAGTAACATTCCGCCACCTCAAGTTCTAGACGACCTTGATGTAGAGCGAGTGCTGTGAAGGGACGACGCTGTTGTGGAAGAGAGCGAAGGCCCTGGAGATTGCTCCACACCGGTGATAACGGCTTGCGAGGGTCCAGCGATTCGCAAAAGGTCTTCCACTGTTGGTTCTGAAGTTTGATCATTTGACGATGAACTTTCTTCTGAATGCGTTGGGCTTCCCTCAAGTCATAAATGGACTTAATACGTCTATAGTGACTCACGGCCCGCCGGCGGATCACCCGAAGTCTCTCCAATTCTTGGTCGAAATTTGTGCGTCTTGTAGAGCTTGTATACGTCCGCGTTGAAGCCTGTAGCGTTTGTATGATCATGTCTTCAAGGGGCTCGGGATGTTCATGTCTGAACTTGTCCTCGATCGAAATGCGGTACGCTTGCCAGTCTATCTGTCCTAAAAGCACAGGGGAAATAGAGTTGTCTAGGCCTCTGATGGTCTTGTACGTAGGTATATGGCCGCTGCCGTGAGTTTAAATGTCTGTGATCCATTGAACCTTCGAACTTAAACTATGCGACACTAATGTCAAGTCCAAACAGCTGCTGTAAGTCACTTCTCGGAGATAAGTCGGGCTGTCGTCGTTCAAAACTCTCAGTCCATGCTCGGCAGCGCGATCCACTAGACTCGTGCCTCGTTGATTTGCCCTGAAGCTTCCCCACAGGGGATGGTGGGCGTTAAAGTCACCCATGATTATCCAAGGGCCTGGAGTGTTTGTGTGAGTATGTCGTTTAGTTTCTGTCGATCAAGTCGACGTGATGGGCATATGTAGGCGCCTGTGAGTGTAAATGAAACTTTCTTTTTAACACGAAACTGTTTTATGCCGGGGTCCACCAAGACTTCACTGACGTATTTCCGTCACGGAAATACGTCAGCTTACAATGTACACGAACATAATACAAAGAAAGAAACCAGAAGAAAAAGTTCCAGAAACATGCAAAATTTGGAAATCGAACCCACGACCTCTCGGTCCGCGACGATAGATCGCCGAGCGTTTAACCCATTGCGCCACAAACGCATTTGCAGAGAGCTACACAGACGCGCCTTATATATCTAACACTCCTCCGTGTACCCGCGCTCTTGCTCGGGGCGGTGCCGCCGCCTACGAGCAGAAAAGAGAAGTACTGCATTATGACACTAACGCGCACCGACAGTGAACGCTTCGGTGGTCTCAGCACTACGACGCCTCGATGCCAGCATTCGAAGGGACGCTGGCATCAAGAAGCACTACCAACGCCACCTAGGTGGCGTTCACCGTACTCAGCACAGCGGAGCGTGGCCTCCGCAATTAGCTCTGAAAATGTTTCTGAAGTTGATCGCGGAGGCTGCAATTACGACGCGCTGTACGCGCTGATTTGACTCGGTGACGATTCAGTTACGTGCTTTGTCTTGCGCGTTGTATTAGTGTGTCAGTTACGTGCTTCGTCTTTCGCGTTGTGCTAGCGTGTGCAGCGTAGTGCAGCTTCCATATGCACGACGGTTGCTCATGGTCATCGACGTTGGTAGTCGTGATGGAGGAGACGTGCCACCAGGCGTCAGCGTGGGTGCATCAACGCCTAAGGGCGCTTTAGCCACAAAACACCAATAGACATTATATATCAATGTGCAATAAACATTACACTACTTCTGTGAAGACACGTTTCACTTTCGTGTTCTATACCGATTCCTATATAAGAGGGATCAACCACATTTTTTTTAACACGGAGACACACGTATTGATTGTCGTTGTGAGGTTGCACTATTTGGTGAACGTACGTGAGCTCCTTCCGGGTATATACAGCAACTTGACTGCGTTCAATGCATGACGAAGAAACAAATGATTCGCCGCCCGACAGTCGAATTCTCTTTGAAAAATAAGGTTCACAAATTATGAGAATGGGTAACTTGTTCTAAAAAAATTGACGAAATTCTGACATCCGTGACTGCAGGCCTCTGGCGTTCCATTGAAGTATGGAAGCGCACTTGAGTCTCCCGGAATGACCGCAGTGGTTGTGGATGGCAAGCCAGCTTCTAACTGTAGACCCGCAAGTACTGGTTCAAGGGAATCCAGCGCTTGCAGTGCGCATTTAGCGGATGGCGTTTGCATATTATTCAGGAGTGTGCGGATAACACTCACCAACGACCTCAGCAATGCAATGCTCTGGACATCTTGCGCAGCTTGTTTATCTGTTGTCGAAGTAGTGCTTGGCGGTAGTCGATGCTGTCACTCCGCGGGGAAGTGTGCCTGTGGTAGTGCCGGCCAAGCAGCGTCAGATTCTCTTCTCCTAGCCTCGGTATTATTCTCTCCATGTAGTCCTATGGTGCATGACGGTGGTGGCGGTGGCTGCGACGTAATGGAATGCTCTGGAGGTAAAACAGCACTTTTTTTCCTTCTCCGACGCGCGACGCTGACGAGAACGTCGTCTTCTAACAATCGTTATCGCTTCCTTCCGTGATGAACCGTCCTTCACCATTTGCGTCAGGATTCTCTTCTCCTTCTTGATTAGTGGGCAGTTTTTTGATGATGCATCATGATCGTCATTGCAGTTTCTGCATTTCAAGGTAGTCGCCTTGCAAGACTCTGCTGTGTGGGGATCGGTACAACGCGGGCAAGCTAACTTGTTGTTACATACGCCACTCACGTGGCCCATTCTCAGACATTGGGGCATTGAAGATGCCTGGGAATATAGGCTCGAACGACATGACGAAACAGACCAACCTTCACATGTGAAGGAAGACAGTCGCCTTTGAATATCACCTTGAGGCAACGGGAGTTCCCTATTCGGCGAACTTGCAATATGTCCGTGGCGTGAGTAGCTGGCTTGACCAGGATAGGAAGGTCAGCATTCGGTATACAGACGTCGACATAATATATGACGCCCGTTATCGTGTAATCGATATTGTAAACCGCTTTTTGTTCTTACGTGATGTAAAAGACCCTTTCCTACGCACAGTGTGGCAGCTTCGTCAGAGCAAACAGTTGCAGTACATTGTCGTATCCACGAATAAACTTCCAGGAAGCATTCATGGCTTTCTAAAAGAACTAGTTCTAGCTTGTAAATTTCTGTCCGCTCAGTTTTCGTTTGATTAGTTGTCAGTGGAAACACGGAAACATGACATCACGGAAACAATTGTACCTGTGTGATGTACCTTCATGTACCTCTGTATAGGTCAATCTACCCTGTAGGACGAGGGAAAGATGCACTTTTTAAAAAGGGTGAAAACAATGATGTACCTGCAGGAATGTAAACATTTTTTCCCTGACTACAAAGAGGTAAGCTTGCTGTCAAAACTTGGCTGGCAGAAAATGAGATGTTCATGCCACCGGGAACGCACTGCATATTATGTAGGAAAGAGGACGCATGTAGAGCATGTGTTCCTAGATGGCTGGGGTGCCGTGTTTCAATGGTACGTTCTCCAGCGTACCATTTAAAACTATACTATCTGAAGCCGAATGTTCTACACAGGTGAATGCTCTACACACTGACAGTGAATCGGTCACTATTACAGCCGTCGAAAAATTTACAGGAAGCTTTCGACGGAATGCCCAGGGGATCCAAGGGAATTACCCTTGGATCCCCTGGGCATTCCGTATCTCCCTGTAGAAAGTGAGGACGGGACACCGTTTTACCTAATGATGACGATTGTACTCCATAGCATATGGGTGGGGGGGGGGGGGGGGGGGGGTCTGCAGGATGGTCGTTCGGTACGGCGATCTGGGTTGCCGTTCCACGCAACAATACTCCAAAGAGAGTGTGACGCGTTTGTTGAAGAGCATGAACTTCCATGTGTTTCAGATTGGTTAGCTCGTGTAGAGACAATGATAGCCTTGTAAATATTGTTAGATTTGTTGCTTGTGACATGTTTGCCGCAGGCAACAAAGAAAAATAAAAGATCTTTAGCTTCGTGGGTCAGGCACTTGGCATGTGAGCGTGGGGTCGTAGTTTCCAAACTCACCATCGCCAAGGTTTTTTTCTTTCGAATTTATTTTTATACGTTAATTTCTTCATACCGATTGATTAAACGTGACGGACTGACAGACGAGTTTTCTCGTTGGGTAGGCATAGAAATGATTGCGCATTTAGAATCTGCGTTCTTTGACGAAACATGGACAATCACGAGCCTGCACAATCCGCAGGTTCGGTTTGTGCAAACATAACTACAATCGTTAAAACTTGAGATAAGTGAGATCATTCTACCGAATAGCCCATAAATACTAATAAGATTGAATTTATTGACACATTTCCTTGCAGTGCAAAGCTCCTGTCCACTAGATATTTAGGCGGCCGATTACAAGGTCGTTTAGCGCAACTGAAGGTCAATAATGTAATAGCGACGGATGCATCATAGCGTGAAGAGAGATGGGTGTATGCATGTTTTCTGTGGCGCTATCCTAGTATTATTCAATGCGACTTCCTCATTTTCCACGCATATTTCAGACAGAAGTATTAGCAATTTCTTGAGCTTGTCGAAAACGTCGTGTAAATTCTTCGACGGCTGTAATAGTGACCCATCCACTGTCAGTGTGTAGAGCACTCACCCTTTTAGAACATCCGGCTTCAGATAGTATAGTTCTGAATGTACTAAAATCATTATTCTGTTCGACCTTACATCTGGTGTGCTCGATATGGGTAGCTGACCACCATGGTTTGTTTTTAAATGAAATGGCCGAAACATTTGTGCGTACATCCATTGATGAACCAATCATGCCTGTTCTGTGAACTTCTGCTAATGTCACTACGACTATATTGAGCATATTATCTATTTTAAAATACTTTTCCAAAAAGATATTTCAAATAACACACTTTAACCGTTTGCTTTTACCTTGCTGGTCCCACACGTAAATTGGAAATGACCATTACAAAATTAGGATGCAGTATTCCACCACAAAATTTTTATTTACACAAGTGTTGTGTGGCGCTGTCCCCTGTATGTCATAACGTAAACGTGCCTAAAACCATTGATCCTGTTTTATTAACCTGTCATCGATCTCCAATCCAGATAAAGAAAGTACTTCGAAACTCCAATTCCGAAACTAGGTATTGCTATAAACATGAAAAATATTATTACACGAACGATGTATTAATAATGAACACTATTTACAAGGTATATTTCCAAAAACAACTGCAGCGTTGGCCAGTTCAGCCGGCAGCTCTCCGGCGGGGTGTCCGTGCGCATCGTCCAAGAGAAACGCGCAGTATGCATCTAGCATTATCCCGGGCGGCAGAAGCACCGTCCCGGTGCGTGTAAATATCGACGTTAACAGGAGAGTACTAACGTTTGAGGCGGGTGACATGTACAAAGTCAGTGGACTGCGGTATAGATGAGGGACGAACATTGACGTGAGGTCAAGTAGTTCCAACCACGCATAGCTAGATGATTATGAATCAAGTTTTAATGGTCCCAAAATAAATTGGTGGTGCACGCAGGCACCAGACGGGGTGGTTCCCTAGTTACGGGACGCATATGTTCCCAGCAGCTCCTGGACCCCGTCCGTCAGTGCGAGCTGAATCGATAGGGCGGGGCATGGATAACAAAGTCTCCCGTCGCTAAAGGGCTAGGGGATTGGGGGTGATGGCGGGAAGGGGAGGAGGGGGATCTTGAGTACTGTGCACTCGGCCAAGATGTGCGGCAGGGTGGTCTTTTTTGCAAAAAGGACAGAGAGTATCGTGCTCCGCAGGGTACATGCGGTTCATCAGTGGGCGATGCGCAAGCGATCCGCCTGCGCTCTACTTATCCAGGCTCAGCTTCGCTATTTCACAGGGGTATGTGCCATTCCACTTGGACCCTTTCTGCACTACCGCCAGGAGCGGCCCGCATTTTTTTCGACGTATCACGGTCTTTCCGCCGGCATAACAGCTCCGCTGATTAAACAACAGCTTTAAAACATTACAAGATCCGTGAACAGCATTAAAAGATCCCTGACTGCTTTTCACGCTTCCGGACAAAAGCAGCTTATATAACCGCAATTTTTACGGTTACACGCAGGCGAGCTATCTGGTAGAAACACGACCTCTTGCGTGGGCCGATCCCGAAGGTTGTGCACAGCCGCATCAAAAAAATTCCATCATTTTTAGGTTACTATTTTTTTCGCACTTTCAATATTTCAGTATGAGAATATTTAACATAAATTGCATGCGCTATCGGTGTTTCCTTCCATGACATTTGTTTGTGGGCTGTCATTCTCAAATTTTCGAGAAATAACTTTGTCAAGAACGTAAGAGAAGGTATGAGCAACTTTAGTTGTAGAATGGTGTGGCAATATAACCTGCATATACCGCATGTCATGTAGCAAGGCGTGGCATACACATATACCTAAATATATACGGAAACTGTCGCACACGGACAACTCCGCCGACACCGACACCTGGGTTTCTGCTACACGGGGCCCTTAACGTTAAAAGAACGCCGCCATACCGCTCGCTGGAATTGACACATGACATGGTACGCGCGGCTCCACTGCGTTGATTATCCCCTCCAAGCCGAGGAAGTCGCAATAGCACTCGCGCTCTCCCAAACACAGGTTGAAGTCACAGTGACCGACTCCCAACAGGAGTGCCACAACTTCGCTAGGGGCGGAATTCTTGCCACTACGCTCAAGATCATCAATCAAATACCGCCAACCAGATCAGTCTTGATCATCTCGGCGCGAGCTCATGACGGCATTCCTGGCAACGAGGTCGCCAACCACGTGGCTCGAGATTTGACCCACCGAGCCGACGCCGAGGAATCTGACCCCGAGCGCAAGCACCCTCTAATCTCGTACGTATCAAGACATTACACACCAAAACAAGCTAACCCGCAGAACATACGCACCCCCACACAAGTCACTACCTAGAAAGCAGGAGCGATTCCTCCGAGCTCTACAGGATAATACATTCCATACCCAACCAGAAACCACCTCATAGCCCCTACACAATTCTCTCCGCAATGCCGCTTCTGCGCAGAGCCTACGTCCCTCACGCACATAGTAGGGGGTTGCAGAGAGGCACCATTCAATCCTCCGAACCATTACCACACCAACGAGATTTGGGAGAGAGCCTTGGCCAGCTCCGACCTCGAAGATCAGCAAGGTGCCGCGACGAGCCCGCTCGACGTAAAGCCTTTCCACCTTCGGCTTTAGCTCGACGTAGCTCGCCGTCGACACACTCGGGCAACTGCGTGCTTTGCTTGGTTTCTGCGGGTGACGTTATTGTGGGGCCTTCGATGCCCGCGGCACCCTGCAAAATCTTATATGATAGCGACACCACCAGGTCCGGGCATCGTCGGCTCATGTGCGGTTTAAAGGCTGCTAATATGAAAAGCCCACTGCTATTTGGTAACATTGGTTTGATGGCAGAAACTCTGTAAACCAATAAAATTCTGCTGCAGTTGGGCTTTCATTTCTGACGGGACTTCTTCGTTATTGACATAGCGAAGAAAATTGCTTTCTGCATAGTTAATTCAAATTATATGGCATTATAATAGATCATTTTCAGACGCATTTAACATACGGAATGCGAAAGAAAAAAAACTTGCGACAAGTTGAAAACACTTGTCATTCGAAGATTATATTCTAATTGCCGCGCGACTGCCCGCCCGAGGCACTTTACGCGTATTCGCGGGCTTCTTTCAGGATCATAAAAACACTTTTATGTAGCACGTAGTGAGCAACCAAAAGCTGTATCGGCAGTTTTTCATAGTGCTGTGCAGTTTTTTTCATTTACACTTTTATTCTAAATATACCGTTTGAGAAGTTAATTTGTTGATTAAGACTGATTAGGTATTTAGACGGAATGCAAAACATCATCTCACTATCTCCCAGCGACAACAAACAACATTACCTTGGTTTTGTCCAGCTACGTGGCATTCGAACATTTTAAAATATTGTTGCATGATAGTTGGAACACCCTGTATAACAAAGCAGATACATGGGAAAATAAGAATATTCATCGAAATTAAAAAAAAGGAAAATTACCGGTGCATAAATTTTCTGGACATGATTTGCGACATTAACGTGATTAGGTATCCTTCTCAGGATGGATGTTTAATTGGTGATGACATTATTTTTTTATGTTATGTTGACTATTGTTAGAATGACCCTTGTATCTCCATGCCAACCGTGAACCACAACACCTTACGGGCACATCAGCTAACTCACGAAGTGGCAACCTCGCTGGCGACCACAGTGGTGAATGATACTACGGCACAGCATATGTCGTTGTAATCACTGCAACCCAGTTGAGACTCCGTAGCAACCGCATTATGCCTAGTATTCTGCAACGGAGTTGCAACGGCTATTCATCAAGCGGCCGCGTTCTGCGCGGCGGCCTCTTTTTGCTGATTGAGCGCCATAGCGTTAATATTGCCACGGGGATGAGAGTAGCAAAAAGGGATAGGAAAATTATATTTACAAGATATATACAGAGAGAGACGGCTGCAGGCAAGATGGCAGAACAACAACACAAGCGCTGCCCAGATCGTCGTCTTCACCGTCTTTCTGGCGCATTCTTCCATGCTCGGCATAGCGCGTATCAATATATTTAACGCCAAATAACCTTTGAGTCAACATGCCATATCCATTTTGGGTGATTGGTCAAGAGTGGGCACGTACCAGTATCACATGCACATTACCGAAGTTGTCTACGCGCACATACCCGACCCAAGTTGCCCACTCGACAGGGCAGCACCCTGCATTTACCAGGGGGCTCCATCTAGTAGACAACTTGGGTCCACTCGCTACGTGGAAGAGGTTAGATCCATTATGCAGCGAGCTAAAGTTTGCAAAGAATCCCAATCGCTATAAAATCCCGTAAAGGTTGTTCCTGCGCATTGCACTACGCATTGTAATTGAGAGTTGATAAACTCTTACAAGAGAAATGCATTAGTCCGGTCGCGAATATCTGCAACAAATTCGCTGTGCAGTTTGAAGCCTCTTAGCACTCTGAGGGCTGCTACACAGAGCTAACAAAGAAATGCTGATTGGAAAAAAAAGAAAACGTTTACTCGCTGTAGAGATCAAGAACCCTATGTCATTATTTTCAATCTTAGGCTTCGAATTACTGCGAAGTATGAAATTTGGAGTAGGTCACACATGCACTCATTATTAAATACAGTCTCTAATGCTCACGTGTTGCTAGTAGAAACGAGGTAATGGTTTCCTGAAAATAATCTGTGATTTTTTACATGCAAAATGTTAGACTTCGGACCATGACATTCGCCTGCTGTTTCCAAACGAATGATCTCCATTTTGGGACGCGCGTTTTTGTCCTAATGTTGTCAGTTTATTCAGAAAACCCCACCGTCATTTCTGCACTTTGCATATAGTGAGACAGAACGTTTCCTTAACGACGGCGTCGGTATCCGTGATGAGCTGAAGACCTACTTCCGTATCCAGAAGGGGCGCCATTGGTTCCCGGCGCGTAACCTGCTGCGTAGCCGGCGGCACCGTAGCCGTACGGGGATTGGCCGCCGTAAGCGTATCCGCCAAGTGCTGGGCCACTGGCAACGTAACCCTGACGGCCGTACGGTGAGTATCCGTAGATTCCAGCAGCGCCGCCGTAAGGGTTGTATCCGTATCTGCCGTAGCCGCTGTAGCCACCAGCGTTGTACGGTGCGGCTGCCCTAACGGCATAGGCTGCGGGTGCACCAATCTGTGTAGCGGCTGAGGGGACCGGAGGGACGACTGGCGCAGCGTTGAAGACCACGTCGGCGCTGGCACCAGGGGCGGTTCCTGGCTCGTTAGTGTCCACAGTGGCCCGGAAGCCGTTCGCGTCGGCCACGTAGTTCACCCGCCGGTAGAGGCCGTTCGCATCACGGTAGCCGTACGAGCCGGTCTTGGCGTTGTTTGAGTCACCTTGCTCGCTGCGGAACTGCTGGTTGCCGTACTCGTCCACGTTGTCGTAGCCGAAACTGTACGGCTGAGGTGGCTGTAAGACATAAGAATAACGAGAATATTTCGTCAGGCCACGGCTATGTAAATGTTTAGTATATAACACCATAGAGATGAATTGGAAACACGATTCTTGACTATATTCTGAAGAGTGCTTAAGAGCATATTGCAGAGCCCATAACATCAGCTAAGCATTGCAGCTATGGATTTGTGAATTATGTCGTTATAGAGGTCCAAAAAAAGCAGTCTTGAGAAATTTTAAGCTACAATTTTACGAGAAATTCGGTAAACAGCGCCTTTGCAAAATTAGTGTTCTCAAGAAGGCTTGCTTCTTCGGTGAAATTGTTTGGCAGTAAAATCAGAAGGACTATGCCTTTTTGTTACAGAGCAACATCATTATCGAAGAATTAGAGTATCCGTGGTCGTGGCATTCTCCAAGTATTTATTATTTCGTAATCCGTACCGTGGTCCATTGCAACGCTTTGTTGTTCCGAGCGTTTACAAAATGTGTTTAGAGCTTTATGATCGCGAATGGCGAGCTTTAAAATATACCGGACAACGTCGACATGGAAACAATCACTATCTTACTAGCCCAGATAACGTGTTTTATGCTCATTTCAGCTGAGCCCAAGATGAGTCAATAGAGAATTTCACTTTTCAACTGCATCACTTATAAGTAATGAATGAAAGCACGAATGACAGAGCGCAAAATATACGGCTAAATTTAGCTGGCGAAAGCTAGAGAGAGGAGCTAAAGGGAGAAGAAGGTTTAACGAGAGATAAAGCAGATTAGTTGTCTGGCCAAGAACGATAATTGCTTTGAGTAGTAATTCCCGCACCTGCACTTTTGACGTTCATTTACAATACTAGCTACGAGTAGGGAGAGCCAGAAAATGGCCTAAAATTGTACAGGCATAAGTTAAAAGCATAAGACGTTATGGCTAGTAAGGCGAAATATATCATTATTACCGAGTGCGCGAGAAAAACATGCACGCATTTTCACATAAGTGTCAACTGTCAGGGCAATGACCGGAAAGTTACGTGCTCTCTGAAATGGCGTAAACTAAAGTGTGCATAGAGAGAGCAATTGATACCCACGGACGCATAGGCATCGTATCCTCCGTAAGGGGTCCTGAAGCAGCGTAGCCACCGAAGCCGACGCCTTTGTATCCGGCTGTGGCCGGTTGCTGGTGGTGGTGTAGTCCGTAGCCTTCGACGACGAGGTAGAGGAGTAGCACTTGCAACTGGGATTAACAAAAAGAACGTTCGTATTCTACAACAGACACGAAAACGTCAGCGGATATCACGTTGGGCCTCGCACCGAGGTGATATCTGCTCACCAGTTATACACATGTGAACAGTGGTACTTTAGTGAAAACACACAGCGTTTCATAATAAAGGGGTCCTACAAGTATCTAATCATAGAATGGTCTCCACTAATAAAGCACGT
>NC_051155.1:50528725-50701099 GCF_013339745.2 Dermacentor silvarum
CCATCAATGAGTTGGTGTTTTAGCTCTACTAAGCAATCTTAAAACGTCATATTAGCGCCGACCATCTAGGCTTCAATAATAAATTTTAAAGAATACATCGCATAGTATTTGTTCTATGTTAACCGCTCTATTCCCAGTCACTATCAACAGGCTGTATTCTAATGACTGGCGCATTGCTAAAATAATACCGATTTTCAATCAGTGATCGTGATCGGGCTGTCCGCTCAATTATCGTCCCATATCCTTAACCAGTACTATTTGTAAATTATTCGAACATATAATACACACTCAAGTTATCAACTTCCTTGAAGACTATAACATTATTTTCTAGTATCAGCCCGGTTTTCGCAAGGGCTACTCATGCGAAACCCAACTAGCCGGATTTATTAACGACATACATGCACTGATAGACGCTGGGTTTCAAGTTGACGAAATATTTAGATTTTTCCAAGGCATTTGATCGTGTTCCACACCATAGGTTCTTACTTAAACTTTCACAGCTTAACATTCACCCTACTATAATTGCATGGATAACCGATTTTCTCTCATCTAGAACTCAGTTTACATCAGTTAACCATTCTAACTCATCTTATGCTGATGTTACGTCTGGGGTTCCACAAGGCAGCGTACTTGGACTTTTACTCTTTCTAATCTATAATAATGATTTACGCAGTTGCGTGTTATCCAAAATCAGAAAATTTGCAGATGATTGTGTACTTTATCTATGTGTAACAAGTAACACTGATAATCACTTACTCAAACTGACCTGGAGGCAATAAGTGCATGGTGTTCTATTTGGTTATTGCCATTAAATATTTCCAAAACTAAACTTGTCTTTCACCAATAGGCCACGAATTCCAACCACCTACTCCCTTGATAACAACGCTGTGGAACTCGCCACAGCAGTGGAAAGTATGCCTCATGCTGCCCCTGGTGTTGACAGATTAACCTCAAAAATGATAAAATTTTATTCAAGGAGTCCCCAGGTGATCTTGTAGACGTAATGAATTATTCTGTTCAATTTTCGTGGATAACTTCTAGTTTCAAACTCGCTAAAATTATTCCGATTCTTATAGATACTGGTGACAGATACACGCTTGATAATATTCGACCAATTGCTGTAACCTCTAATTTATTGAAATTATTAGAATATTTATTTATTTATGCAAGATAACCCAAAGGCCCTCATTATGAGGTATTACATGGGGGGGGGGGGGGGGGGGTCACAGGTGCACAGGCATTTGTCATAGATTATACATCATATTAAAGAACAAGACAATAACAAAAACAGTAATAGAGTGATGCACAGGTAATATACAAAATAAGTCACAATTATTTCAGAGAAAACATTACCACATATTAGGAGACATAAGGCAACTGCAATGAAAGCAAAACAGCAACAAACATCGAAAACACTGTAAAAGTCCCAAGATAATAAAAAGTTGTCGCAGTTTCACCTGAAGGTGAAGCATCAATTGCGATAGCAAACTTGTAGAGAGCTATACGGAGTAATGATATTAGCTTTATCAGCTGTATAAACTTGGACGTGCAGCAGCATCGGCAACACGCAGAACTGTTGTCGACGCCATCCGCGTTTTGCCCGCGTTCGCTAAAAATGCGTGCGGCGTTGGTGACTGTTGCCGGAGCCTCTGATAAAATAGGCACTTGGTGCCGCAGCTAAACGTCGCCTCCCTTCCCTCCCCTCCCCACGGCCTCTCGCTCGTCGAAAGAAGGCGCGTTTGCTCTACATACATGGTGATTGTGAAGGAGAACAGAGACGCCTACTTCTGCTGCCCTTAAGCGAGCACGGCGCAGAACGCGCGTTTGTTCTCCGCCGTGCGTTCACTCCCCGTGAAAGACGCGCCCCTCGCGCCCTTTCACTCGCACATTCAGCGTTCGGTGCGCGGCGACAATTTCTTCTCCAAATGACGTCATACGGAACCTCACGGCGACGGCGACGGCGACGGCGACGCCGACGGCAGAAATCTGCTTTTGAGTGTCCATATAATTGCTATCGCAATAATAAGCTTTAACAGCGATCTCACGGTTTCTTTATCAACAGGTTTCTCCAAACGAGAAGCTTCATAAGTCTTAAAGACTGATGCAATTCCATCGGCATGCGGTATGGTAGTATAAAGAGAGGTGACGTCGAGCGTTACAAGGATTGCGTTATGCGGAATGGTATGATTTAATATACCTTGAAGAAAATATTCGCAGCCTTGCGGCCTTAACAGAGTCTGTAAATGCGCATATAGTATTTGGCACGGAATCTTGGCTTTATCCTTCAATCAGCGATAGTGAAGTTTTTCCAGAGAACTTCATTGCGACTACAGCTAGGCTGAGCCTTGGTGGTGGCGTTTTTTGCGTTTGTTCGGTCCGATTTACACTCATCCGCCATTCATATCGATCATTATGGGGTGGAAGCAGTGTGGTGTAAAATTGCTTTACCTGATAATGTTTCATTTATCGGCCACCAAACTCTGATATAGCGCCATTGCAGGTATTAAGCGAAGCTATCTCAGAATCTTCAGATCAAGTTGTGTCACTCGCTGGCGACTTCAATTTACCAGGCCTTCACTGGAGCGATAATATTTGTGTAGTGAGAACATGTAGCCACGCTAATATGAAGATGAAAAACACTGTAGATACTTATGGTCTACGACAGTACGACAACGAGCCAACCCGTCAAATTGTATTTAGACTTGGTGTTTTGGAGCTCGCAAACTTCGCTAATTCACTCACTATCATCCCGGGTTTAAGTGACCACCAGGCTGCAATCATTACAATAAAAAGAAAAATTCATCGCCTGAAGTGCCGGGGAAGAGAGATCTAGGCGATTATCCTAGGATAAGTGAAAAACTCTTAAGTTATTTACCTGTTTTCGAATGCCTGACAGATGATAAGGATGTGCATGAACTGTGGCGTCTGTTCAAAAATAAGTTGTTTGAACACATAGACGCACATGTACCAAGTGCAGATTCTTCCAAACTAAAAAAAAGAAAACGGAGAGAGCCATGAGTGACATTACGCCTTTTGCATCTAATCAATAAGAGAAAGTGGTTATTCGTTAAACTGAAACGAACTAAACGCACTTGTCACTATGAAAAATTGTGCCAGTTTATGCGAGATTAAAAACATAAACTATCAGTCCTTATACTGATGGAAATCAGTATATCAGATGGAAAACCAGGAAGTTGTACTGTGGTGGAAATTATGTATTTCCAATTATGACTATTAAGATGTGATGGTGTAATTGGTTATTTAACTATAAGAATGAGAAATATATACGATCCGGTAGTTTTCATTTATTAGTGACCACAGGGACCATGGCCTTATGGTCGCTACGGTACACCACCATAAAGTGTACGGACAAGGTTGGCGCGTTCTTCATAAACACGTCACCAACACCGCACGCGTTCAGTGTGAACGCGGGCAAATGCCGCCGCCATGGACAACGGTTCTGCGCGTTGTTTATGTGACCGCACACAACCGCTGTCAAAACGCTGACGTGAGCAAGCGCGCCAGCAGCAGCGAGCGAAGTTTCATGCGGTTGATCGCTTCAACGAAAACTGAGTGGCGAAAGCACAGAGCATACAAGATAGGAGCGGTGATGCAGATCGCTTTCAAGATACGATGCGCGCGACCGGCGCCGCCCAAAGTACAAGTTGCTCGCAGAGCAGAAGACGCAACCCCTCCCTCCCACGCTGCCTCCCGCTTTCCACCTTTCAATTTGGGAGATTGAGTCGCCGGTTCCCCTTGTGCCTGGTCGCAAGATACGCATTTGGTGCCGCAGCTAAAACGTCGCCTCCTTCCCTCCCTCCCGTCCCCCCCCCCCCCCGCCTTTCGCGTGACGGAAAAAGTTGCGTTTGCTCTCCGCCGTGCGTTCGCTCCCCGTGAAATCATACGGCCAATTAGAGTTTTATTGCGATAGCAATTATTAATGGACACTTCAACCGGATTTTCTGCGGTCGCCGTCGCCGTGAGGTTCCGTATAGATACAATCTTCGCCGCGCGCCGTATGCCCGAGCGGAAGCGTGCGGGGACGCGCGCTATCACGGAGAGCGAACGCACTCAATCACCCACGCGCAAGCAAGCAAGCGGGAAGCCAGCGCCGGAGAAAGCGCGGGGGGGGGGGGGGGGGGGGGGCGCTCTTCTACTCTGCCAACAACCGCGCTCGTCGCTCGTCCGCACCATCTCTTATCTCCACACGGCTCTGACCTTTATGCGCCGTACATTCGCCGCTCAGTTTCCGTTGAAGCGATAGACCGCACGTACCTTCGCCCGTTGCGGCGTATGGGCTCGCTGTCAGCGTTTTGACTGTCGTTGTCTGCAGTCATTCAGTGTGATCTATTCATGTTTGTTTGTGCGCACTCACAACACGCTTGTTCATTCAGTTAGTCAGGCCACATTTTCCAACGCACGCTACACATGCAATGCTTCCCGGATCGGCAGTGCAGCGCTACAGGTGTGTCCCTTCGCACGCGCTGCCCACGCGAAGCGCTTCTCATCAACACCAACCGTTTCACACGAGCCTTCTCGTGTCATCGAGTCTCCTCTTCATGGTCGGTCTACTTACGCCGCAGCACACCTGCTTACTTAATCAGCTCATCTTTACTACAATTCATATTGCTACCAAAGCCGCTCACCTTACTTTGTATGACATTGCTGTGTTGCTATCGCATTCATTGCTTCGCCCTTAGGGCGAAACTGTGACATTTTCTAGTAATTTTGTTGAGACGCCGGTAGTCCACACAAAAAGCTAATGGAACCGTCTTCTTGACCAGCACAACGAGGGATGACCAAGGACTACAGGAAGGCTTGATGACTTCACGCTGAAGCATGTCGTTAACTTGCTCCGTAATTATACGACGCTCGGCTGGTGAGACGCGGTAAGGGCGCTGGCTCAAAGGGCCTTTGGTTCCAGTGTCAATTTGTGAACAACGGTGTTCGTTCGACCTAATGATGCTTGAGGGAAGTCAAACGAACTTCTCAACGAACTCGTTGAGAAGGGTAATAAGCTGCGCACCTTGATGCGGAGCGAGGTTACTGTCGATGGAAGAGGAAAACACGTCCGAGGACACGACCGAGGACACGTACGAGGACACGTCCGAGGACATGTCCGAGGATGCAAGGTGAGGTGTCAGCGCGTTCAGCTCAGCTTTCGGATTGGGCTCGTAGGAATAAATAGGCACGATAACATCATCGTCAACTGACAGAACGTGGCCAAGCGTCTAATTACGACGCAACGTTGCAGGACGTGAGGTAGCGTTAGAAATAAGTATTCCGTAGGCATCCTGGTGAAGTGCTAGGACGGGAAATGGCAGCGACGCATGGTGCCGGCTACTGAATACTTCAGACGGCGTGAACAGAACCGTAGTTTCAGTGAGGGTAGCACAGTAAACAGGAACAATGACGGCACTGAGAGGCGGCAGGTCAGTGTCAGCATCCACAACAAGCTTGTCAACCAACACGCAACCCACGGGTAAGACAGTAAGGTACATCGCCAAATACAGACAGTTCAACTTGAACCTGAGCGCAGTCTATAACGGCGTGATGGCGCGACAAGAAATTCCGCCCAAGGATTACATCCTGAGAACACGAAATCGACACAATAAACTCAATGTTACACAGTACGTCGCCAATGACGACGTTAGCCGTGCATGCTGCAATCGGATGGATTCGCTGTGCGCTTGCAGTACTGAGAGAAAACGCTGTAGGTGGCGTTGTCACTTTACGAAGTCAGCGGAAAAGTTTCTGACTAATGACGGATATAGTGGCACCGGTATTGAAGAGCGCAAGTGTTCGTATACCTTCATCAAAAACTTAGACAACGTTGGCTGGGCAAAAGTTAGGACTTACACAGGTCGACGACGACGCAGCTCGTGCCTCCGGAGCTGCGGCAGTCAGTTTTCCGTCGCAGCGGTGGGTCGGCGACGCATAGGTGACAAAGTACGGCGGCGTAGCGAAGGTGAGTGGGACAGGGCTTGAGCGGTGAATTAAATTGTATGCCTAAGTGTCAAATGACCGATTGAGCGAAATGCGGCTACACTAACGTGAAACCTGGGGACGTGCGAAGAATGCAGTGATGCACCGCCAATGGGCTGCCTTAAGCAATGGCTCATAACCCCGTAAACGCGGCCTCCCCATTACTACGACAGACGTGAAATTCTACGCTAGAATGGTGAGCGGAAACACAGACAGCTCTGGAAGACGACGACCAACGCGGCACGCGCTCGTGGCACTCAGCGGCTCGGCACGTGCACCAGCCGTACCCTGATGACGACGACAGGCCGAGCGTGCTTCGCACCTAAAACTGAACGATAGATTGGTAGCCAATACTAAACATTTCTGGCAATTATAAGGGGCGCAGTCTCGGTATAAACGAAATAGTATATAATAACCAAACAATTAGAGATGACACAAACCAGACGAATTGTTTCAACTATTACTTTAAATCCATCTTCGCCAATACAGGATTTTAGGTCACCTCCGATGATTAAGGCGCGAAGGAATCGTCTGGTGTTATCGGCCGCCGCACTAAGACGGGTTGCTTATACAGAGCTCGTCAAAGCTCTGGCACAAGGTCGTAAGTTCAGCTACCGTACGTGGGTCCTTTGCCAGCAGCATTTGAAAGGCAGCATTGAAAGGTACCCATCATCTCCACCACTTTGGTAAGATGTTTATTAACGTCGAACGGCAGGCGGAAGTATCGCACGACGCTCGCACATTCAGCCAAGACAGAGTCCCACTGCTGCGTCCCTTGCTTCATCCCCACTACACACGGATCATACGCTAGCTGAAGCCTTGGGAGATGATGATGATGATATATGGGGTTTAACGGCGCAAGGGCCAATAATGGCCAAAGAGCGCCGGGCCAGTGTTAATGAGTTTAAATTGATGCGATGGATTACGAGTGGTGGATATGACGTGGCTGTAGAGGGGCCTAAAATTGTCGCTGTAAAGTGCATAAAATCTACAGGTAATAAGATTATGGGAATGACTAATGGCGTGTGTTATGAACATTGAATATGCATTGCAAATAAATATTACTATTTCAAAAATATGTCCGATGCGAAAATTGGCATGAAGCACTATTGCCTCAACAGAACCCTTGAACATAAAGGCCTGGAGGCATGTGCTATACTAAACACTATCGCAACAGCATCCTCTGGCGGGAGGATGTGCTACGAATATCTAGGGCTAATTACATGTAGTACCACGTCATTCAAGAAACCTAGGACTGCTTTGGTATTAAAAATCGGTTCTTTGCCAAGAAACATATTGGGATGGATAGGGATATGGTATCGGTATGCAAGAGGAAAATGTTTCCTTCTCTCTGTTTCGGCTTCCCGGCACTCCAGGAGGACATGGAGGACGGTCAGCCTCTCACCACATCTACCACAGGTTGGTGGTTCATCACCTGTCAACAAAAAACTGTGGGTTCCGTACGTGTGTCCTATTCTCACCGACTGAATAGGACGTCAGTTCGCCGTGTTTTCGTTACGGGGGGCCAGAAACCTAACTGTGGTTTAATCAAGTGAAGCTTATTACTTGTTTCAGCATCCCACAAGCGTTGCCAGTGGCTTCGCAGTTTCTTTTGCAGGAAAGGTTTCAGATCTGTTACAGGGACAGCAGCTGTAGGGTTAATAGCGTGTGATGTTATTGACGTAGCCATTCGGTCAGCTAGCACATTACCCTCAATGCTTCTATGGCCAGGCACCCAGCATATAATGACATGCTGGTTACATAAATACGCTTCACAGAGAACGGAATAGAGCTCAGTAAGTACAGGATTTTTTTGTTTACCGAGTGACATCAATGCTTTTACGACGCTTAGGGAGTCCGTAAATATAATTGCCTTTTGAAGTTTTGATTTCCTTATATGCTTTACAGCCGACAACAGTGCATGGGCCTCAGCCGTAAAAATACTCGTTTCCGGGTGGAGTACACCGGATTCCGAGAAGGATGGGCCAACGGCTGCATAAGACACCCCGGCATGTGACTTGGAGGCATCAGTGTAAAGCTCTGTACACGAGTACTTGTATTGAAGCTCTAAGAAATGCATTTTAATGTGTGCCTCTGGTGCGTGTTTAGTGACCTCTACAAACGATGTATCGCAATCTATGAGTTGCCACTGCCACGGCGGTAACAGTTTCACTGGAGCCATAGGACGATGATCAAGCAGCGGAACACCCATTTCTTCACTGAGGTTCCTCACACGCAAGGAGAATGGCTTTCTCGCTGCAGGTCGATTATGGAAGGGTGTGGCAGCGGTAACGTCATTTATGGTTGAATAAGAAGGATGTTCATTGTTTGCTTGTACTTTCAGAAAATATGTGAAACTGCGATATGAACGCTGCAGATGGAGTGACCACTGGTTAGACTCTACATAGAGGCTTTGGATCGGACTTGTTCGGAAGGCACCGGTCGCGAGGCGGATACCCAGATGGTGAACGGGATCTAGTATTTTTAATGCACTTGGCGTTGCAGAATTATAAATTATAGACCCGTAGTCAAGCCGGGAGAGGACAAGACTCCTATACAAGTTAAGCAAACATTTTCGATCACTGCCCCATGTTGTGCGGGACAGAAGTTTTAGAACGTTCATTGTCTTCAGGCATTTTGTCCTCAGATATTTAATATGAGGAATAAATGTAAGCTTAGAATCTAAAATGATTCCTAAAAACGTATGCTCGCTGCTAAAAGAGAGCGCATCTCCTTTGATTTGTATACTTGGGACAGGCGTTACGCCTCTCTTGTTTGTAAAGAGTATGCAAGTGCTTTTCTGAGCGTTAACATTAAAACCATTCTCCTCCGCCCATTTGGACAATCTGTTAATTCCCAGCTGTACCTGTCGTTCGCAGATGGCAATATTACATGACTTAAAGGCTATCTGCACATCATCGACATAAACCGAATAAAACATTGTGCGTGGGATGACTGTACGCAGGGAATTCATTTTTACAATAAATAGTGTGCAGCTAAGCACACCGCCCTGCAGCACACCAGTTTCTTGTGTGAATGACCTAGACAAAGCTCTGCCCACCCTTACGCGAAATGTGCGATTAGTGAGGTAACTTTCGATTGTGTTAAGCATATTGCCACGAACACCCATTGCGGAAAGATCTCGGAGAATTCCAAAGCGCCATGTGGTGTCGTAAGCTTTCTCTAGGTCTAGAAATACAGACAGACAGAACTGCTTATGTATGAAAGCATCTCTAATATATGCCTCAATCCGGACAAGGTGGACTGTAGTAGACATACCTTCTCGAAAACCACACTGGAAGGTGTCCAAAATTTTGTTATTTTCTAGGAAGCATATTAGGCGCCGGTTTATCATTTTTTCATACAGCTTGCACAGGCAGCTTGTTAGAGCTATTGGCCTGTAGCTGCTGGCCAAGGACGGGTCTTTGCCTTGTTTAAGTATGGGGATGATTATGGCTTCCTTCCATGAAGACGGAATACAGCCAGCCGCCCACATGGCATTAAAAAGAGACAAGAGTGTTTTCAGTGTTTCGGGGTGTAAGTACCTAATCATTTCGTACATGATACGATCCCCACCTGGCGCTGAGTTGTTGCAACAAGCGAGAGATGCTTGAAGCTCAGCTAAAGTAAATGGAGAATTGTAGGCCTCACTCGATGAGCCTTTGCGATTTAGGGGCCGCCGCTCTTCGCGTTCTTTGATTCTCAGGAATGTTTCGGTATAGTGCGATGCACTTGACACATATTCAAAATGTTCGCCTAGACAATCCGCCTGATCTTCGAGGCTATCACCTTGTGTACTTACTAAGGGTAGGGGATGCGACTCCCGACCTGTTAGTTTATTTACCCGATTCCAGACTTTTCTTTCATCGGTGTACGAATTTATACTGGTGATGTACCTATCCCAACTTTCCCTCTTTGCACGTCGACGTGTTCTCCTACCTTGTGATTTTATCTGTTTGAAATTAATGAGGTTTTCAGCAGTTGGAGAATTGCGAAGCAATCTCCAAGCTTTGTTTTGATTTTTGCGCGCTTTCCGACATTCGTCGTTCCACCATGGGATGCGACGCTTATTAGCTAATCCGCTAGTTTGCCTAATACATTTAGCTGCAGCGCTAATAATGAAAGCTGTTAGGTATGCAACAGCGTCTTCTACATTAAAAACAGCAATTTCATCTCCGCCTAAATACGTAAGCTCTCGGAACATTTCCCAGTCGGCCGAGTCCATGTTCCATCGAGGAAAATGTGGCAAGCATGTATCTTGTTTTGTTAAGTTTAGCATAACTGGGAAATGGTCGCTCCCAAACGGGTTCCTGAGAACAGACCACTCCAGATACGGAATTAGAGTACTCGATACTATACTTAAATCAATGGCTGAGTATGTGTTATGTGTAACGCTGTAATAAGTTGGCTCTTTCTTGTTAAGTATAGATGCACCTGAAGAAAACAGAAAATTTTCTATAAGGCGTCCTCGCGCATCTAAACGAGAGTCGCCCCATAAGGGGCTATGAGCGTTCACATCACCGACAACTATGTATGGCGGAGGAAGTTCATCAATGAAGCTTTGAAACTGTGTCTTGGAAAGTTGATAACAAGGAGGGATGTAAATCGAACTAATTGTGACTAGCTTACCGAACAGTATTGCTCGGACAGCAACTGCCTCAAGGGAAGTTCGGAGGTTCAATTGCCGACAGGCAACATCTTTATCTACTATTAGCGACACCGCCCGACGAGGCGGTAGCGTCGTCGCGGTCCTTGCGAAAAATGGCATGGTGCCTTAAAAAGTTTGTGTTCTCTGCTTTGAGATGCGTCTCCTGGACACACAGCACCCTCAGACTATATTTAAGAAGGAGCTCTTTGACATCATCAAGGTTATGAAGGAGACCCCTAACGTTCCATTGTAATATTTGCGTGTTCATATTGAAAAGGAGTTTGTGCTGTGTGTTCAGAAGATGAAGACTAGCTCACGGTGCCCTTTCCAGGCGCCGTGACGCGAGGTTTCTCTTTTCTGGAGCGGTCGAGAGATTCCCGCCGCTCCTTAGGCGCTGGCGGCGCCGTCTGGCCGGTTGTTGTGTCCATCGCCTCTTGCGAGGCGCTGGACACGCGCTCTTGCGAGCGGTTGGTGTGTCGTGACGGCCTCGTCTCGTGGGACGAGACCCTTGAGGCCACCAGCCCGGAGGTCGATGGCCCCTTGTTCTGAGATGGCGGAGCAGCGCTAGCTGCAGCCGCCGAGGGGGCGGATGGCGTCGCTGGCGGCTCACTGCGTGTGGGCCGGACAGCCGCCGGAAGCCGTTGTGGCGCTGCCCCCTGACGCGCCACTTCGGCAAAAGTGTTCTTGGGCAGGGATAATACCCGCCTTCGTGCCTCCTTGAATGAGATGTTTTCTTTTACTTTGATTGCGACAATTTCTTTTTCTTTTTCCATGATGGGCACGACCACGAGTACGCGGCGTGGTCCCCGTCACAGTTCACACAGTGGAGGGCGTTTTCACATGATTCAGCGAGGTGTTCATTGGCACTACATTTCGCACACGTTTGTCGACCTCGGCAGTTCTGCGAACTGTGGCCGAATCGCTGGCACTTAAAACATCGCAGAGGGTTCGGAACATATGGTCTTACCCGGAGTTTCACGTACCCTGCCTCAATAGTTTCAGGAAGCACACTTGAACCAAATGTAAGTATTAGATGCTTTGTTTTCATCTCTTTTCCATCGCGCCGTAGCATGATTCTCTTCACATTGATTACGTTTTGCTCGCTCCAGCCTTCTAATAGTTCAGTTTCTTCCAGATGCATCAGGTCGTCATCGGAGACCACTCCACGGGTGGTGTTCATCGTGCGGTGCGGGGTAATTGTCACTGGGATGTCCCCAAATGAGGCTAGGTTATGGAGCTTGTCATGTTGGTTCTTATCGCGGAGCTCCAATAGGAGATCGCCGCTAGCCATCTTTGATGCTTTGTAGCCTGCGCCAAATGTTTCCGTTAGACATTTTGAAACTAGGAAAGGTGAGATCATTCTCACCGTCTTTTCGGGTTTTTCACAGTGGACAACGTGGAACCGAGGGAAGTTTTCAGTTTGGCGGCCAAAAAATTTGAATAAGTCTTCGATGCGCCTACGCTTAAGGGGGCGATCGGGTAACGCGGGGAAAGAAAAAGCCATGAAAAATAATGATCTTTCGGCAGGAACGCCAGCCACCCACCATGGAGCCCAACGAGGGGACGCTGTAGGACCTGTAGACACAAGCCCCACAAACGCCAGCTGTACGTTCCCGCTATAACCAAATACGTATAACCAAGGGTGGTTATGACACACACACACAGGTTAACCCTTGCTGCCAGGAATGTTGGAAGAAAATGGAAGAGAGAAGAAGACAGGAGAGATTGAAAGTGAGAGGAAAAGACGAAGATTGGAGAGAGAGACAGGAAAAGGCAACTACCGATTTCCCCCGGGTGGGTCAGTCCGGGGGTGCCGTCTACGTGAAGCAGAGGCCAAAGAGGTGTGTTGCCTCTGCCGAGGAGCCATAAAGGTCCAAGCACTCGGCATCGGATCAACCCCCAGGATCCCCTTTTCCCCGGACACGGCTCAGCCGCGCACGGTTAGACGCGGGAAGGTCCAACCCTCGTGTGCTGGGGTACGTGGTGGCGCAACTCACCAAACGCCTACTGACGCAGACGCCCCTGCGGGGGAAGGCTTGGGAGATGACAGTTCGGCGAGGCTTTCATGGGAACAATTTTATGGCATGTGCTTCTTGCAAGGCGAGTGTCGGCAGCAGCCGTCGAGGCAGCGTACAGACTCGTACTGTTGCGGCAGTTGCTGAATTCGAAACTCTTTCAACGCACTGTGATCTCAAAGCACGTTTGTTGTTTGATCTCTAGTACCGCGGCAGTCAGAAAAAAATATATTTGATTTCGAGATAAATGGTGCGGCACAGGAAATTCTAAGACCTTTCAAGTGTATGTTTAAAGCCTCAGCACGCTTGAATCACACGGTTCACACCGCGCGTCCGATGCCCAAAGGTAGCGTCATAGCTTGTCGTCGCCTGCCTTGTCGCCACCAGCCGCGCTGCCACCGTGTTTACTTTTAGTGAACTCCACATGCGCGTCGTCACCACGTTTGCAAATGAATTTCCCATTCTTCTGCTCCCTGAAACGTGCGCATTTTGGATCGCACCTATGGCTATGCCATCTGATGTATGTTAAAACGACGATGGCATTTGTCCGCCGGCGAACAAGTGTTACAACATTATGAATTTGGGTGATCATGAAGCTGGTTCAACGTCGCAGTTTCTACGTAGCGTAGAAACTCCGAAAGTGGGCTGCTTCCGGACATAGTACAGTCTAACCCGGCGCCTCAAAGCGCGACCAGTCGCAAGAAGACGAGGAAGTGACATGGAGTGCGCGCGCCGACCGTTTCAAAGAGCTGACTGGCTTTGGAACGATAGACGTATGCGTGCACTCGTGGCCTAAAGGTTAAAGCATCAGGCTGCTGTGCTGGACGGCCAACGTTTGATGCCACCGTTGGTCACACATTATTCTGTTTTAAACGAAGCTTTATAGGCTTGCAACAGTCGCCGGTGGTGGTTGTGTCACGCTGAAAAGTGGGCCGATCCTGGTGATTGTGCAGAAAGGTTCCAAGCTCAATGAGTATCCCTGTCATGTGGGCCGATCCTGGTGATAATGTAGAAAAGGTCCAAGCTAAACTTCACACAATCCTGTGAGGTCGGGGACCTGTAACGCGTCCTTGAACTACCCTTGTCACACGTGAGACCCAAAGAGGCAAAATCACCAGCCCTTCCCCTGTCAAGCGAAGCAGGGTAAGCGAAGCTTGTCCAGTTCTAGCGTGCAGGAGTCCGAAACCCAGGCTAAACGTCAGCGTAGAGCCGCCGACCCTTAGTTCGGGGTAAATGAAGCGGAACGCCAGCGACAGTGTCGTCTCTCCACAAGCTTCGCTTACCCCCATTTTCTCGACAGGGGGTGGGCTCTGAATTTTTATAAAAGTGAGCCGAAAGAAGAACCTACCTACCTGCCGCAATGTGACAAGAATGACGCAAAGAATGCTTCGCAATAAAATTTTCAAATGTCGCCTTCATATGTGAGTCCTAATTATTATATGCGGCACTCAAATACTACACAACGAAAATACAACTACGAAAATCAACACAAATTACCCAATAAATTATTTATTGAGAAGTTCTCAATGGTAATATCGTTGTGCAACTGTTGAGTGAACTCAATGAACTTTGAAAATTTGTTGAAAGTCCGCTGATTCAACAATTACCCAACAATATATGACAGGTAATTTAACAGTCATTTTTGTTATGGGCTATATAGCCATTATAGGCTATATAGCTTTTAACAACTTCGCTGTAAAATTAGTAGCCTTTCCCCTGTAGATAGAATGGCGGTAAGAGAAGCTTGTCGTGTGTTTCTCCGGTGTTCCTCAGAACGAAATGCACTGGCAAGTGCCACGTTGTGCTCGAACCACAACCGGTCACACGCACTGCATCTTTGTTGGCGTTAGCGTTGCCGAGGCGTGCACCACCGTTGTCGGTTTCCTGGAGGGCTAGACGACGCTAACGTTTGGCCCCAACATCGCGCTCCCTCAACTAGGGGTTCGCTGCCATTTCGCCTGGGATTCGGAAGCCCTCACGCTTGAATGAGGCACGTCGTTGACGAGCCCTTTCCCGAGTGCGTTCCTTCTTGATGGATTTCCATGAAGTTTCTTCAAAATTAAATCTGTACGTTACGTAAGACATTGAATGGCTCATGCCTCTTTAAGCAATGGCTCATACCCCCGTAGACTTGGCCTCCCGATTAAGACGACAGAAGAGACGTGAAATTCTACGGTGGAATGATTAGTGGCAACGCAGCCAACTGTGCAAGCAGACGATGACGACGACGAACGCGGGAGAAGTGGCACGAGCGCATGCCGATCAGCTGTGCAGCTCTAAGAGCAGCTGTTTCTTTAGCGTTACATCGGCGGCGCAAGCTAGCGTATACAAGGTTCGCTTCGAAAAAGGGTGGCATATTTACACTACTTGATTCATCTATGTAATGCAGTTAACAACTAGAAAGGACACGTGTGAAACAAGGAAGCAGCACGTCAACAGATGTATGCGTATAGTGTTGCGTTAGTTAAAAAATAAAATTGTGATACTGGAGCACTGCGCATCGCATTGAAATCACGCTAATATGGTGAGGCTGGACAAATAATAAATTGCTTTCTTTAAGTCAAGTAAGAAAATTGGTAGATAGGTAGCCTAAAACGAGAAATCCTGATTGAACGACTGCACATTATTTAGCAGCCCCGTGCGTTCGACTGGAAACTGCTGCCTCTGGGAAACAACCGTGGCTTTCCTACACAATACAATCAATACGAACAATTCTCAATTGCATCGATCTCCTTTACGAGACTCCAGCAGGTATTGTTATTAGTTATATTAGAACAGGAACGCTACAGAAATTCGATAGGTTCAAATTGCTAATGCTCGAATTAAATACTTGAGTCGAATAGCAAATAATATTTGATCTGTGCTCGAAATGTCTAATATTTGCACACAAGTAATTATTTATAATGCGGATTAACGTCAGAGTTGCTGCTAACCCTGGTACAGGCATGCATCGAATGATTTACATATGATGTGAAACATCATACGTTAAATAGAGGACCATAGAAACAGCCTGAACCATAAATCACACCGTGTTGAAAATCTCATCTGAGAAAGTTCACTTTAGTAAAGCGTAAACTTACAGACGGGACAATTACGCCACAGGTCATAAGTTAAAGCCGAGGAGCAGACGCCACGCTGAGAGATGAGGCACCACGAACTAAAGTGAACGAAGCACCAATTGCAAAACAACGAAACACGAGGTCCGCATTATCGTTTGCAGCACCAACGCCCCACTATATAGCTGTATAACCTATCAGATACCCGAAACTTTATTAAGAAAAAGAGCGCGCACATAGAATAACTTGATTTATAATTTCTACCACCTCAACATCTCCTGCGGCTAAAGTCTAGTGGCCTTTTTTGGAAGTGGTATGTAGTAAACTGCCACACATCTGTAAATTCTGTTTGATATTTTTACCTGGCAGTCGAAGGCTGCGCGTTCGCGAGTCGGCTAGCGAAACGCATAAATTTGCAGCGATATGCCTCTGCAAACAATTACATGCAGTTTGAAACTTCAAACATTTAAATTCATGCTTTCAAACGTCTCTCGTAGAAATGCTGTCAGTCTCGACATAGACGTCGAGATTTGTTCCAGAGCGGACACGCCTCTTACGTAAAATGAGGGCTCAAGGCGCCATCTCGCACGACAGTGCAGTTTTGCAAGATGCGAAAGCAAAGCGGCCACTGCAAACCAACAAAATAAGTTGCGACTTCATGTGACGCAAACGCAACATTGCGACAAGTGTCGCTGGCTGGTGTATAAAAGCCAGGTTCCCACGAGAAGCAGCCACAAGACATTTGATCTCGCATCAACGTCACTCGGTGGACCGCAGCTGTCTTGGGTTAACCTGCGGGATCTTCGTGAAAGCAAAAATGTTTGCAACGGTAAGAATGTTTTATGACAATAAGTTTAGAACGGGCAACTTTCTTTTAGAAAAGGTTGGCTTATCTTTTCCTTTTTTGAGGATTCACTCGAAGTGGTAAAAAAAAAAACTGTCACGATATCGTTCCCACCGCACGAACGGTTGCATGCAGTGATGTTCATTCTGTTTCACACTTAGGGGAAATCTCGGAGCGCATTGCACCGCGATGCGGCGAGCGCTGGAGTCGGGTGCCGGAAGCAGCTCGCGCAGGCGCAGACGGTCGAGGCGCGTTATCTTCAAACGCGTCGACTGCTGCGGCGGCACGCGCTGGCGACATCGTCGGGAAGCGTGCTACTGTCAAGGGCAGTTCATCGTTAGTGCGGGCACTGAGCCGATAATGTTAACTAAACGTTTTGCGGACATTTTTGTGTCTCCTTCTTGTCGCTGCATATTACGGTAGCACACGCAGTGAAGAAATATGCGTGCATGCACTCAGTACCTCGGCCTTTCGAAAGAACTGTTGTGACGGAAGCTAGCGCCACCACTGAAAGACCAGTTGGATCCCCAGGGGGCGCACAGAGCCAGAAGCCGGCATTCGGCGTTGGGACGTGGTAGGAAGAAGCCGCCATGTTGGCGTTCTGTACCGAATCAATAAACGCCATTGTTTCATAATAACAACTGGCGACGAGGAATAACCTAGTTTGGACCCGGACGGTGAGAGGCGACCAGTCGTGATGGCGAAGTTGGAGCCATTTACAGGGGAAGGACACGGATGGGAAGAGTACGTGGAAGTGCTGGAGCAACACTTCATCGCCAACAGCGTCTCGGATGACAAGCAGCGTGCAGTGTTTTTGAGTTCATGTGGAAGACCGACGTACTCGTTGCTGCGACAATTACTGGCACCTCGACGACCAAGTGATGTTCCGCTCACGGAAAGTCTGCAGCTGCTTACCAATCATCACGCACCGAAACCGTCTCTGGTAGTACAACGGTACCATTTTCATTGCCGGACACAAAGGGAGGGCGAAGCGGTCAAGGACTTCGTTGCGGAGCTGCGTAAGTTGGCAGACCCTTGTGCGTTCGGCGGGAAATTGGAAAATAACCTGAGAGACCGAATCGTACATGGTATCCGGGATGATGCAATGAGACGCCGCCTGCTAGAAGAGTCTGAGCTCACACTGGAACGCGCTGTCAAGATTATTGCCAGCATGGAAGCCGCCGTTTCGGGCGCCAAAATAATGACAGGCCAGGTGGACGGAGTGGCCATTAACCGAGTGTCAAGAACTGGCGAGGTTGGCGGTGATTGTTATCGATGCGGCGGCCGGCACCACGAGCGGTCGTGCAGGTTCCGGAATCTGCGGTGTTTTTGTTGTCAAAGGAGAGGCCATGCAGCAAAGAAATGCGCAAGTGCACGAGAAGCTGGAGCAAATCTGCAGGGCACGGAACATAAAGTTGGACGGCAAGGAGTCGGACCGGCCAGATATCAACCAAGGCGTGCGGTGAAGGTCGTTGAACCGGTAGACGCGGCATCCGATGAAGAAATTGAAGAGTCAGACGTTGGCAATTTGTGGTCGCTAGAGGGCGGTTCGTCGAATACCGTTGTCCCACAGGCTGACGCTGTGAATATTCTGGAGCCGAAGGTGCCCCCTATTTGTGCCACGGTACTCGTGGAAGGTCAGTCGCTACGTATGGAAGTTGATACGGGGGCCGTCTACTCGGTGATTGGCGAAGCGGAGTTCACGAGGCTGTTTCGAGGGATGGTACTAGAAAATTCCGATCTCAAGCTGAGAGGCTACTTCGGCCATCAATCCGCGGTCGTGGGGAAAGCGACAGTGCTGGCCAAATTCGGAGAAAAACACGCTCGACTACCATTGTTCGTCGTCAAGAGCGGTACGCGAGCCCTGCTAGGAAGGAACTGGGCTAAAGCTTTTGGTATGCCGCTCGACAGTCTGCTGAACGTGCACTCGGTCGATGACGTGAAGGACCTGATAAGCCGATTTCCTGATGTGTTTTCAGAAGGTCTCGGTAACTTTGCAGGAGTGAAGGCCAAGATAAGAGTGCCAGAGGATGTGAAACCACGGTTCTTCAGGCCGAGACCAGTACCATTTGCTCTGCAGGACATGGTGGCGCAGGAACTACAGCGGTTGCAGCGAGAAGGTATCCTCAGGCCAGTGCGGACCACGGAATGGGCAGCGCCGTTGGTTCCAGATTGTGCGGGGTCTTCAAGGTCACGGTAAACAGGGCAGCAGATATCGAGACGTACCCGGTGCCACGGGTCGAAGAAATCTGGGAACAGCTGCCGGGAGGCGTGAAGTTCTCCAAGTTGGATCTGCGGGATGCATACCAGCAAGTGGAGTTGGATGAGGAGTCGAAGAAATTGGTGACTCTCAACACACAGCAGGGACTTTTTCAGTACAACCGACTGCCATTCGGAGTGGCATCGGCACCGGCAATTTTCCAGCGGGAAATGGAGTGTCTGCTTCGCGGTTGTCGCCGGACTGTCGTGTATTTCGACGACATACTTGTGTCTGGGGTCTCCGAAGAGGACCACCGTAACAACTTGGAAGAAGTGCTGAGGCGACTGAGTGGCGCAGGGTTAAGGTTAAAGCTTCAAAAATGTGTGTTCGAGACAACAAGCTTGGAGTACCTGGGATATGTCATCGATAAGCACGGCCTGCACCCAGCACCTGAGAAGATCGAGGTCATCGTACGAGCACCGGCCCCATCTGACACACGGGAATTGCAGAGCTACCTCGGTCTCCTCAATTTTTACCGAAGATTTCTGCCGAGCTTATCAACGGTGCTGCACCCATTGCACGTGTTGCTCAAAAAAAGACACGTCATGGCACTGGGGGGCCAGACAGGAAGCAGCATTTACGCAAAGCAAGCAGTTACTGACATCTGCAGAGGTGTTAGTTTATTATGACACCAAGTTACCTCTATTACTATGTTGTGACGCATCACCTTATGGCATTGGAGCGGTACTGGCACATCGGATGCCGTCTGGAGAGGAGAAGCCTGTGGCGTTTGCATCAAGGCGATTAACGGCAGCTGAAAAGAACTACAGCCAATTGGATAAGGAAGCGCAGGCAGTGCTGTTCGGTGTGCTGAAGTTCCACCAATTTGTGTGGGGAAGACCCTTTGACATTTTCACGGATCACAAACCGTTACTGGGACTGTTCGGCCATGAGAGCCGCATACCACTTCAAAGTTCGCCAAGAGTGCTGAGGTGGGCTCTGACATTGAGCGGCTACAACTACAGATTATGCTACAGGCCAGGAGCGAGATTGGGCAATGCAGACGCTTTGAGTCGACTGCCGCTTGCTAGGGCTCCACTGGAGGATTCCAGAATTCAGGACTTGTTCATGTTGGAAGGGGCATACCCAGGTGTCCTCTCAGCAGCTGTAGTGGAGTCTGCAACCGATCAGGACCCAGTGTTAGCTCCCTTGCGTGTGGCGTTGTGGTCGGGAGAACACTTGCCACCAGGGCAAGAGTGGCGGCCTTTTGCAAATCAAATGGAGGAATTCTCGGTGATGGAGGGCTGTGTGCTAAGAGGGAGCCGGGTGGTTGTCCCAGTATCACTAAGGGCGGCAGTGTTGGACCTTTTGCATGAGAGCCATCCAGGAGTTGAGAAAATGAAGCTAGTGGCCCGTAGTCACGGTGTGGTGGCCGGGCATTGATGAAGACATTGCTATGAAGGTGGGCAGGTGCAAGGTCTGCCAGGTGTATCGGAATGCTCCCAAGCCAATACAGCAGGCGCCATGGCCGTTCCCTGAGCGAGCGTGGTCTCGTTTACACGTCGATTTTGGTGGGCCGTTTCAAGGTGTGTACTTCTTAGTACTCGTGGATGCATTCTCCAAATGGGTGGAAGTGGTCCGAGTGGCGTCACCGTCGGCGGAGTCGACAATTGCATGCCTCCGCAAGATCTTTGCTTGCCATGGATTACCAGACGTCATAGTGAGCGACAATGGACCTGCCTTCACAAGTGCAACCTACAAGTCGTTCTTGGCTCGTAATGGGGTGCGTCCTATTTTGATCCCACCATACCATCCCGCATCCAATGGGGCCGCTGAGAGGGTGGTACAAACTGTAAAAGACAAGCTCAAGAAGACGCAGCCTGGGAATTTTGAGTGTCGAGTTGCTAGAATTTGTTAGCGTACAGAAGCACACCCCATGCCCTCACCGGTCGTTGATGGGTCGACGGCTCAAGAAAGCGTTAGATTTGCTGAAGCCAGACTTGCGCAGCAAGGTACAATTCCGACAGTTACAGCAGAAGGTGCGCAGCGATTCTGCTGCCAGAAGAGAACCAGTTCCCCTGGTTGGCGACACTGTCTGGGCAAGAAACTTCAGGCCAGGACCCAGATGGGTGCCAGCAGTCGTCGGAGGAGCCACCAGCTCATCATCAACTGAGGTGCAGCTGGCAGATGGCACAGTGTGGAACCGACATGCAGACCACCTGCGGCGCCGCCTCGAAGGCACAGAGGAGTCGCGCACATCGGGAAGAGGCAGCGACAATAGGCAGCAAATACAAGTGCCAAATTTGCAGCCATTTTTAGACGAAAGAGAAGCAACGACGCCAGCGCGTGCTGCCACTCTGGGGGGTGAGGCACAAACAAGCATGCTACCTAGGCCGGTGGAACCGAGTGACCACGCAATGACCAGTCCTGCTCACGCTGAAGCTGTTTTCCAGACACCGGTGCGTGGTATGACAGGGCGTTCTGCCACTCTAGGAGGCGACGCACGGACAAGCGTGCTACCTTGGCAAGCAGAAACGAGTGACCACGCAAGTGCCAGTTCTGCTGGCACGCCAGCTGTTTCCCAGGACACCGGTGCTTCGGCGGTCTGTCAGAACGCGCCGACCCGTGCAACGGTATTCACCGCAACTCAAGCTTGGGACGGAAGGAGTGTTGTGACGGAAGCTAGCGCCACCACTGAAAGACCAGTTGGATCCCCAGGGGGCGCACAGAGCCAGAAGCCGGCATTCGGCGTTGGGACGTGGTAGGAAGAAGCCGCCATGTTGGCGTTCTGTACCGAATCAATAAACGCCATTGTTTCATAATAACAAGAACAAACGAAGCGTGCTGTCAAAAGGAGTGTGTAGAACCACATTTTTGCCTATGAAGGCTCAGAGGTTGGCGTCGCAGAACGTTTAGTTAGGATTATCGGCTCAGTGCCCGCAGTAACGATCAACTGCCCTTGACACTAGCACGCTTCCCAACGATGCGGCCAACGCGCGCCGCCGTAGCAGTCGACGCGGTTCAAGATAACGCGGCTCAACCGTCTGCGCCTGCGCGAGCTACTTCCGAGTCCAGCACCCGACTCCAGCGCTCGCCGCATCGCGATGCAATGCACTCCGAGATTTCCCCTAAGTGCGAAACAGACTGTTCATGATGTGGAACAAATGAAAAGAGCGCAAAAAAGGCATAGATAGGCAAGACATGGAGCAGTACAAGTGCTCACTGTCTTTCGCAGGGTTTCTTTTGCGCTCTTTTTATTTATTTCTTGTCATAGCAGGTGTTTTCATAGCAGGTGCAAATCGGTTAAATGCGCATTTTCATGCCCCAATTGTTCTTTCGTCTTCGGCGAGTTCTTATTCTGAGAATTTTTTAGGCGAACGTTGTAATCGGCATTCGCGCTATTTGCTCCTCAGGTCACGTCCATCAAAGCCAAAGTCAACACGATGCCAGCGTGTTGCATATGTATTGCCGTTTGTTTGTTCTGTGTGCTCTCTTAATTTCTTCTCTTATCTATTCTAATTTTATTTATATGTTCAAGTCATACATATGGTTGCACTTTTCACGTCCCCCACTATGCGATACCCTGATGTACCATTAGAATATAAAAATTGATCGATTCATGACGATGCCATTTCACGGCCCAAAAGGACGACTGAGGCTCTTAAAGACGCTGCAATGGGTTTCACAAATTTCGATCACGTAGGGTTCTTTGACGTACAACTAAATTAAATACCCGAGCGTTCTTGCGTTTGAAAATCCCTTAGCGAAATGCGACCGCTGCGGTTTGGAAATTCAAATTCATAAATATAATTTGCACAATGCAGGAAGTAGGTAGACAGCTACACTGCCGGACACGTTTACAAGCAGTTTAGCTTATCTGGACATAAATTACAGAAAAAGCTTTAGAAGGTCTTGCGTGACAACTTCTGCGAGCGTTGTCAACAGTGCTTCCGAGTTACATGTTGCTGCACTATTTCATAACCACATAAGGAAGAACTCGCGCGTGCTTGATTTCAAGGCTCAAGAGGACAATTTTTAAGAACCCATATTCAGTTACCTTTTGTTAATGCAATCAATAAATATGCACGTCGTAAATAAAGTGGATCTGTTCGCTTCGAAAACTCCCTAGACTCCTGCATGATGCACTCAACGAAAGTGAAGTACCTAATCGACAACGCATAAAATACCAATAGACCAAACCGATGGCCGCAATATTATTCCGAGAAGCACACGCAAACACTTATCCTAACCATATTACAGGGGACGCTACAGATACTTCACTTGACACAGAATTCAGTTTAAAAGCTTTAAGCGAGTGATCTCATTTTATGAGTCAAAAAAGTGTACAAAAGAGCATTTAATGCATCCGTCAAGTATTTTGAGTCCCTTGCTCGTCAAAAGCTCTAAAGGGGCCCGGAAACATATTTTGAACCTAGTAAGAAAACAGTGACGATCTGTCGCAGAGGCTTCTGGGAACATACGAGCCAAATATACCTGCACTACATACAGCAGGGAACTTACAGTCTGGTCTCGAAACCACTGAACAGTCGCTTGTTGTCGCTTCCGCTATGCTGTCATGCAGCGTCATCGAAAGCAGCTTGACCTAGCAACGCAACTGGATGATCCGTGATCGTGACAGCATTGGCACTAATACATAATTGCTGATTTCGAGTTATGTAAATGAAAAATATATGTGTTTGCGTTATAAAAAAAACAGAATCAATTCATCTTTTCACTTTGCGTAGCTGCGTCGTCTGCGCGTATCCTCCGTGGTTGCAGCGGCGTGCTCCGCAGCGTAGTCTAGCAAGGCCGCCACGGGGTGCTGTAACGAGTGCTTTCGCTGGTTTCGAAGCCGCGACACTCAAGTTTTGGCCGGGACTTCGCCTTCCTGGCATGCCCACTGTGTAGCTTCCAGCACGTTGTAGGAGACGGAGAGAGAGGGAAATCCTGTATGGGTGCGATAACTACAGTTTCTTGAAGGTTCGTGAGAATACGTGCTTTATTAGTAAGACTATTGTATGGTTAGGTACAACAGTGCTTCAGGGCCCGTTTAATACATCAGACGTTGTATGTTTTCACTTAGGTACCACTGTTTCACAGAATGTATAACAGGCGAGCAGATATCACCTCGGTGCGAGGCCCAACGTGACATCCGCTCGAATGTTTTCGTGCTGTTGTTGATTAGAAGCGTTCTTTTTGTTATTACCAGTTGCAAGTGCTACTTGTCTACCTCGTCGTCGAAGGCTACGGACTACACCACCACCAGCAACTGGCACCAGCCGGATACAGAGGCGTCGGCTTCGGTGGCTACGCTGCTGCAGGGACACCTTACGGAGGATACGATGCCTATGCCTCTGTGGGTATCACTTTCTCTCTCTATGCACACTTTAGTTTTATGCTTTCAACTTATGCCTGTACAATTTTAGGCCATTTTCGGGCTCTCCCGACTCACAGCTAGTATTGTAAATAAACGTCAAAAGTGCTGGTGTGGGAGATTACTACTCATAGCAATTATCGTTCTTGCTTCCACAATTTCTCTGCTTTTTCTCTCATCAAACCTTCTTCTCCCTTTCGCTCTTTCTCTCGCTTTTGCCAGCTATATTTAGCCGTATATTTTGCGCTTTGTCATTCGTCCATTCATTCATTACTTTGTCAATGATGCACTTGCAAAGTGAAATTCTCTCTTGACTCTTTCTGTGGGCTCAGCTGAAATGACCATAAAAACACGTTATCTGGCTTAATAAGATGGGGATTGTTTGCACGTCGACGTTGTCCTACACATTGTAAAGCTCGCCATTCGCGATAATAAAGCAGTAGACACGTTTTGTAAACGCTCTGTATGACAAACGCTCTGGACAACGGTACGGATTACGACAATAATAAATACTTGGAGAATGCCACGACCAAGGATACTCTAATTCTTCGATAATGATGTTGCTCTGTAAACAAAAAAGGCATAGTCCTTCTGATTTACTGCCAAACAATTTCACCGAAGAAGCAAGCCTTCTTGAGAACACTAACTAATTTTGCAAAGGCGCTGTTTCCCGAATTTCTCGTAAAATTGTAGCTTAAAATTTCTCAAGACTGCTTTTTTTCGACCTCTATAACGATATAATTCACAAATCCATAGCTGCAATGCTTAGCTGATGTTATGGGCTCTGCAATATGCTCTTAAGCACTCGTCAGAATATAGTCAAGAATCGTGTTTCCAATTCATCTCTACGATGTTATATACTAAACATTTACATAACCGTAGCCTGACGAAATATTCTCGTTATTCTTATGTCTTACAGCCACCTCAGCCGTACAGTTTCGGCTACGACAACGTGGACGAGTACGGCAACCAGCAGTTCCGCAGCGAGCAGGGCGACTCAAACAACGCCAAGACCGGCTCGTACGGCTACCGTGATGCGAACGGCCTCTACCGGCGGGTGAACTACGTGGCCGACGCGAACGGCTTCCGGGCCACTGTGGACACTAACGAGCCAGGAACCACCCCTGGTGCCAGCGCCGACGTGGTCTTCAACGCTGCGCCAGTCGTCCCTCCGGTCCCCTCAGCCGATACACAGATTGGTGCACCCGCAGCCTATGCCGTTAGGACAGCCGCACCGTACAACGCTGGTGGCTACAGCGGCTACGGCAGATACGGATACAACCCTTACGGAGGCGCTGCTGGAGTCTACGGATACTCACCGTACGGGCGTCAGGGTTACGTTGCCAGTGGCCCAGCACTTGGCGGATACGCTTACGGCGGCCAATCCCCGTACGGCTACGGTGCCGCCGGCTACACGGCGGGTTACGCGCCGGGAACCAATGGCGCCCCTTCTGGATACGGAAGTAGGCCTTCAGCTCATCACGGATACCGGCGCCGTCGTTAAGGAAACGTTCTGTCTCACTATATGCAAAGTGCAGAAATGACGGTGGGGTTTTCTGAATAAACTGATAACATTAGGACAAAAACGCGTGTCCCAAAATGGAGATCATTCGTTTGGAAACAGCAGGCGAATGTCACGGTCGGAAGTCTAACATTTTGCATGTAAAAAATAACAGATTATTTTCAGGAAACCATTACCTCGTTTCTACTAGCAACACGTGAGCATTAGTGACTATCTCTAATAATGAGTGCATGTGTGGCCTACTCCAAATTTCATACTTCGCAGTAATTCGAAGCCTAAGAGTGAAAATAAAGACATAGGGTTCTTGATTTCTACAGCGAGTAAACGTTTTCTTTTTTTTCCAATCAGCATTTCTTTGTTAGCTCTGTGTAGCAGCCCTCAGGGTGCTAAGAGGCTTCAAACTGCACAGCGAATTTGTTGCAGATATTCGCGACCGGACTAATGCATTTCTCTTGTCAGACTTTATCAACTCTCAATTACAATGGGTAGTGCAATGCGCAGGAACAACCTTTACGGGATTTTATAGCGATTGGGATTCTTTGCAAACTTTAGCTCGTTGCATAATGCATCTAACCTCTTCCACGTACCCAGTGGACCCAAGTTGTCTACTAGATGGGGCCCCCTGGTAAATGCAGGGTGCTGCCCTGTCGAGTGGGCAACTTGGGTCGGGTATGTGCGCGTAGACAACTTCGGCAATGTGCATGTGATACTGGTACGTGCCCACTCTTGACCAATCACCCAAAATGGATATGGCATGTTGACTCAAGTGTTATATGGCGTTAAATATATTGTTACGCGCTATGCCGAGCATGGAAGAATGCGCCAGAAAGACGGTGAAGACGACGATCTGGGCAGCGCTTGTGTTGTTGTTCTGCCATCTTGCCTGCAGCCGTCTCTCTCTGTATATATCTTGTAAATATAATTTTCCTATCCCTTTTTGCTACTCTCATCCCCGTGGCAATATTAACGCTATGGCGCTCAATCTGCAAAAAGATGCCGCCGCGCAGAACGCGGCCGCTTGATGAATAGCCGTTGCAACTCAGTTGCAGAATAATAGGCATAATGCGGTTGCTACGGAGTCTCAACTGGGTTGCAGTGATTACAACGACATATGCTGTGCCGTAGTATCATTCACCACTGTGGTCGCCAGCGAGGTTGCCACTTCGTGAGTCAGCTGATGTGCCCGTATGGTTTTGTGGTTCACTGTTGGCATGGAGATACAAGGGTTATTCTAACAATGATCACCATAACATAGAAAAATAATGTCATCCCCAATTAAACATCCATCTTGAGAAGGATAGCTAATCACGTTAATGTCGGAAATCATGTGCAGAAGATTGATGCACTGGTAATTTCTCTTTTTTTAATTTAGGTGAATATTCTTAATTTTCTATGTATCCGCGTTGTTATACAGGGTGTCCCAACTATCATGCACCAAGATTTTAAAGTATGCAAATTTCACGTAGCTGAACAGAACCAAGGTAATGTTGTTTGGCGTCGCTTGGAGATAGGGAGATTATGTTTTGCATTCCGCCTAAATACTTAATCAGTCTTAATTAACAAATTATCTTCTCAAATGGTATATTTAGATTAAAAGTATCAATGAAAAAACCACACAGCACTATGAAAAACTGCCGATACAGCTTTCTGTTGCTCACTACGTGCTACATAAAAGTGTTTTTCTGATCCTGAAAGAAGCCTGCGAATACGCGTAAAGTGCCTCGGGCGGGCAATCGCGCGGCAATTAGAATATAATCTTGGAATGACAAGTGTTTTGAACTTGTCGCAAGTTTTTTTTTCTTTCGCATTCCGTATGTTAAATGCGTCTGAAAATGATCTATTATAATGCCATATAATTTGAATTAACTATTTAGAAAGCAATTTTCTTCGCTATGTCAATAACGAAGAAGTCCCGTCAGAAATGAAAGCCCAACTGCAGCAGAATTTTATTGGTTTACAGAGTTTCTGCCATCAAACCAATGTTACCAAATAGCAGTGGGCTTTTCATATTAGTAGCCTTTCAACCGCACTTGAGCCGACGATGCGCGGACCTGGTGGTGTCGCTATCATATAAGATTTTGCAGGGTGCCGCGGGCATCGAAAGCCCCACAATAACGTCACCCGCAGAAACCAAGCAAAGCACGCAGTTGCCCGAGTGTGTCGACGGCGAGCTACGTCGAGCTAAAGCCGAAGGTGGAAAGGCTTGGTACGAGACTAGAGGGTGCATGCGCTCGGGTTCATATTCCTCGGCGTTGGCTCGGTGGGTCAAATCTCGAGCCACGTGGTTGGCGACCTCGTTGCCAGGAATGCCGTCATTAGCTCGCGCCGAGATGATCAAGACTGATCTGGTTGGCGGCTTTTGATTGATGATCTTGAGCGTAGTGGCATGAATTCTGCCCCTAGCGAAGTTGTGGCACTCCTGTTGGGAGTCGGTCACTGGATGTCTCTTGCTAGAAACGACGCCAAGCTGTTCTCGACGAACGACACGTTAGCACCGGGGCATTTGCTGCATGTGTGACCTCTGGAGAAGGGAATGTAGACAGAATTAGAGATTATGCAAATTAAAAATCTGCCACACAGTATAGATAACTACGCCCTAATAGCAGTACACACTATACTGGCAATTAAACATTTGCGTCTCTTTTAAGAGGTCTGCCGCGAAAATGAAGAAACGGGTTGTTACAGTAAATTTTGCCAAAGATACGTACAGCGATGTTTGTTTCACACCGGTGAAATATATTCCCGCCTCTCTCACAAAACGAAAGACCGTGCTATAGTACACAGCAGATACCAAGCAGCAGTCCGAACCATTGGGAGCAGCAAGGCAGACCTAAAAATTCGCTGAGTATTCGCGCGAGCGTGCTAGTGAGAACCGGGACCCCTTCTTTGAAGCTTAGTATCCGCTGCTGCGTCGCTAACAACATTCCGCGCAATTTGTGTGCAACGCGCCGCGTACGTGTCCTGTGCGCATTGCACGCTTGCGTCTGTGCAGTGAGCTGTCCTCATGAACGTGCCATTCCTCGACGCGACGGTGCTCGAGTGCGGCGCTTAGCTTGAGGCGCCAATAAGCCGTCTGGCGTTCCTTTTGTTTCTGCAAGCAACGCACATTCGAATCGGCCCAGCTTAAACAGGTATCAGAGAAAGGCGGCGCGTTTGGGTTGCCGCCTATTAAAAGCGTGCAGTATGCCTTAAACGGCAACGTGCCACGTTTGATGAAGATGCTTACTGCGGGTGGGGTGGCGATGGCTGATAAGGCGAGTCCATCGGCGGCTATGAGCTTAGCCGACGTCGCCACCACGCCTCTTCTGATTTATCAAGTGTATCCGTGTAATCACCGCGCCGATGCAGGACTTACCGGTACGCCGTTCTCCGCACATCCCGAAAAGGCGAAATTTGCAGCGCACGGCGACATTAGCCACAACGCAAATTGAGGCGCAGTTAACGACTACGCGAGAAAAGGTGCACACTAGCCGTAAGGTATACGATGAGCCACGACGTATTAAGAATATTTTTAAAAATTTCGCAGTTTCGCTCCAAAGGCGAAGCATCGATTGCGAAAGCAAATTATTACACAACATTACGAACATTTCAATCGAAGCAGCGGCGGCAGCAAGTGCTAGTTTCGTGCTCTTTTGCTCCCGGGAATGCGGTTTGCCTGCAGAACGTGAACGGTGTGCTTAGCATCCTACGCTCGTCAAAGTCTAAATTTTAAAAAATCGGCTAAGTGCTCAAGAAAACGAAATCACTTACCTGTGTGCAGAAGTTAGGCTGTGGCTTTGTTCGCCTTCCTTCCATCATGAATTTTGCCACGCAACTCATCAAAACTGCCAGGCTCGAACATCAGCCGAAGACCAGTAGCTGCGTCAGCGTACGTCTTCAACGGATAAACATCCCACCTATCATCATAGAGCAATTTAACTAAAACATGCGTCATGATGTCCAAAAACAAACAAAAATGCTTCCACCAAAAACCGCGCGGCACGAACCACCGCACAAGTTTAGACAAGTGACTGAGTCGAAAAGCGTTCTCAGCGTGACTATCGTATTAAGGTAATAAAACCTTTTCTACTAAAATAGAAAAGCTGAATGTCCAGCTCAGGAACATAGCCAAACAAGCGCTAGGTATCCCTAACTGCACAAGCACGCAACGCCCAATGCAACTTGGCATACATAACACACTAGAGGAGATTGCAGAAGCGCAAGAAAGAACTCAAATCACAAGAGTATCAAACACCAGGTCGGGTCGAGCCCTACTCCAAGAACTAGACTTTGACGCAGCAATGATCAACCCCCTATATGCAGACCTACCGCTGGACTTGCGCAAACAATATGAAATCAGACCATTGCCCCGCAACATAAACCGTGAACACAATGTAGACAGAAGACTAGGAAGAGGAGCCTGCCTACTCTGGACCATTCGCAAAGAAAAGCGAAGAGTGTGCTTCGTAGACGCCGCCCGACATGTGGACATAAAAGCTTTCACTGTTGCACTGGTAGACAACAAAGGCAGAACCATCAACTCAGCCACGGTCAACACAGACAAACCAGAGGTGGCGGAGCAAGTAGCGATCGCTCTTTCACTAATTGATAGAAGTAGACGATATATTTATAGCGATTCACGAAGTGCAGTCCGAGCTCCTCAGAAAGGTCCAATATCACAACTAGCATTACACATCATCAAAAAGAGCAAGATCTATTACCACTCCTTATGCTGGTTCCCAGCAAAACCAGGCAATATCGAGAAGGACACCCCGAATCTCAACGAGATGGCTCATAAGAGCCCGCGAGAACTGACCATCCGCGGCGCCACCTTCGAGGGTACAGACCATTTCCAAGAGAACAGGGATGCCCCTCTACATACAACGAGCTCACAAAACATTTCTATCTCAGCCGAAGAGAATTTAGCACCCCACATCAAAAAGGCCACAGGCACAAGGATACAGGAACTACTTTAAGACTACTACAAACAAACACTAATCCTACACCAAGAAGACTACATTTCTACATGGCAGAAAAATATCCTAGCACAAAGTGTGCAGACTGCAATGCACCACTTGACTTGGTACACATGCTCTGGTCGTGCAACCGAACCAATGAAAACTTAGCCAAGGATCGGGACAGGCTAAAGGAAGCGATTCGCAGCCCGTACCTGACCGAGTAACTATTGGCTGTCCAGCAAGCCCACGACGCGGCCAGAAAGTTCTGCCTGCCGGTCCCAACGTGGGAGCAGCCCACTTAATGAGGCAACTCACAACTTGCAGGACCTAATAAATGTTTTTCTTCCTTCCTTACTACTAAAATAACCGCTAAAATCTATAAGTAATAATTGATCATTTTTGTTCATACAAAATATCATAAATTTGGAGGACAACCTAATTTTTAGCGTAAACAATGAATGATACAATTAACAAAATTGCGACTAGGAAACTAACGGCACACCATGGGTGCTGTTGCAAAAGAGAGCTCAAAACAAAGCCACAAACGCGCGCACACACTCAAACACTGGTTTGGCGTTCATTGCGTCACCTGTGAGTAAAAATTATTTCTAATTTCTTTATTTTTACGAAAAATAACTTGTTTAAGTAGTTTGCAACATCTTTGCAGATGACGCGGTGCGAAGTAAGGTATAATGTGGGCGCATATAACTGTTGTTTTATTTCTTTCATTTCTCTTTGGCCTCCGTTTGTTTCACTGAACATACGAGAGATGCAGGCTTGGGATGCTTCCATGGCGAGAATTTTATCGCATGCTTCTGCAAGGCGAGTGTCGGCAGCAGCCGTCGAGGCAACGTACAGACTCGTACTGTTGCGGATGTTGCTGAATTTGAAACTCTTTCAACGCACTGTGATCTCAAAGCACGTTTGTTGTTTGATCTCTAGTACCCCGGCCGTCGGAAAAAAATATAATTCATTTCGAGATAAATGGTGCGGCACAGGAAATTCGAAGACCTTTCAAGTGTATGTTTAAAGCCTCTGCACGCTTGAATCCCACGGTTCCCACAGCGCGTCCGATGTCCAAAGTTAGCGTCATAGCTTGTCGTCGCCTGCCTTGTCGCCACCATCCGCGCTGCCGCCGTGTCTACTTTTGGGAAACTACCCATGCACGCAGTCACCGTGTTGGCAAGTGAATTTCACATTATTTTGCTGCCTAAAACGTGCGCATTTTGGATCGCACTTATGGCTATGCCATCTGCTGTATGTTGAAACGACTATGGCATTTGTTCGCCGGCGAACAAATCACTCGTGGGCGATCATGAAGCTGGTTCAACGTCGCAGTTTCTACGTAGCGTAAGCGGCTACGAAAGCGGGCTGGTCCCGCACATAGTACAGTCTAACACGGCGCCTCAAAGCCAGTGTTGCCAGGTTTGGCTATATATAGCCAAATTTGGCTACGGGAAAATTTTTTTGGCGTCGACTTGGACGAGTTGGCTATGTGGCTATATTTGGGCGACTGAAAATCTGCGACTTGGCTGTGTTTGGGCTATCAGTGGCACCCTAATCCACGATCGAGAGGTGGCTCTGATCGGGTAGAAGCTAATCTCGAAGGCTCTGTTTTAGCTGGCTGAGCCGGCCGCATGGCTGTGCGTGTGTGCGAAATGACCCTCCCCCCCCGCCTTTACTTCCCTCTCTGCGCCGTTGTCTGGGCCGGTGGCTTTGATCTTTGATTTTAACTTACACCCTGCTTGACCGTTAGGCACCCAATCCCAGGGCATCGGAATGAATCTGGGAGTAGTGGGTTTTTCACAGTACACTGTACTAACATGGCTATGCTCAGAAAGGGAGAGCAATAACATAGGGTCGGGGCCGTCGGCCGATCGTGGCGCCGACATGAGAGAAGAAAAGCACGGGTGGATGACACGCGCCAGTTTGTTCATGGCCATGACTTCCGGATGAAGTATCGCGCCGGGCACAGCTTTCGACCACGTTTCTGACGCGAAGCTTTACTGCCATTTTCTCTTTCCTGCTAGATGAATTTTCCTTCCTGCTTAGATTCGAGATTCATTTCGATACGTTGGACGTAAGACCGGATCCTCCACAGAGAGGAGAATTCAAACATGGGGAAGTGGGCCAAGTATGCGAGAACATATAAAAAATAATGGGAGCAAGACCCCGAGCCAAAGGTGGGTTCTGGTGCTCTTACTTCTAGTTGGTTTGCCCGTAACGTCATGGATGCAGATACTCATTCTGCTAATATCTAAACATGTTTGCCACGAAGACATCAGAGCACCACGTCACATGAACTTCAGCCACCGTGTTTGCTTAGCTTGTGAGGTGTGCTGCTGGCTCGAGGACGCGGGTTTGATTCCCGACCACGGCTACCGCATTTCGATCAAGGCGAAATGCAGGAACACCCGTGTATTTAGATTTAGGTGTACGTTAAAGAACCCGAGGTGGTCAAAATTAATCCGGAGTCTCCCAGTGCGTCATGGCTCCCATATCGTGGTTTTGGCACGTAAAACCCCAGAAATTATTAAAGTTTTAGAATAGGGACCTCAAACGTATTTGGGCCCCAAAGAAATAGCGTTGAAGCCACTGCGCATGCGCAAGACGGAAACTGTGTTTAGGTTTAGCGTCGGGCACGCTATTTCATCGATTTAGTGGGATCCTCAACAGCAGCCCCAAAAGCTGCCCCAAAAGCTTTCGTCAACAAACATGGCGGCGCACATTTAAGCGACGGCTCTAACCTAACACAAAACTGGGCTCGATTCGCGGTAATGCGTGAAGTTCGTAGGCTAGAAGAAGTGACGGCGGTTATCGCTTTCTCTCAACTAGCATGTGTAATGAAGATTGATTAATTATACGCCACTGATTCCGAATTAAATTGTCGATTTCATGGCTCGTAGGCCTATCACGGATTGACTTGGCTGGGTGAAGGTGCGTAAAGTTGATTACTCAAAACTAAGCGCAACAAGTTGCATGCTGCTAATAGAATACGTTCTAAAATGTAATTAAACGCGAAAACACGAAAGTCTAAATTTTCTTATCATGAAATGGTATCTTTAATTTTAATATTTATAACATCTTTCTTTTGACGCCATAGTGACGCTGCAAACGCAACACGCTATCGGCAAACGCAAAATGCCTATTCCAAAACTCTTCATTCCTGCATGCCCGAACGCTAACACCCGCAAATTCCTCTTTGGGACCCCTAACTTTAGGGGCCCCTATTCTAAAACTTTATTAGCCATCAACATGGATTCCTATTTGACAGTAACCGGTTTTCACAGCATTACCACTGTTATCAATTTGTTGTTTACCATTGCTCTTTGTGCGCCATCGCGGCTTTTACCCTTTCGAGCGAGGTAGTCGGGACGTGCACGTCACCGAAAACGACTGCGCGCTTCTTACACTAGTGTGCCGGTTTGAGCAGTAATGTTTTAAAGCTCCGGTTACACCGATTCAGACAGTGAGTGGCATCTGCTGTCTGTCCCTTTTCTTAACGCATGTTCTTTGCATGCTAGAGACCTAAGATGGCGGCCAGGTTTATGTCAATTGACACTAGAGCTGCCCTACACTAGAGTGTGTGTCCCAGCTAATCCGGCACAAGCTAATTGAAAAACAAAAACAAAAAAATAGAAAACAAGATACAACAATACGACAAATAACGCGAGATATCGTAGCACGAAAGACTTGCTTTAGCTCTTCAAAAAAGAAGCCATGAGCCCGTCGCCATCGCAGATCCCTGGACAGCTGAACTTCTACGCCGTAGGCAGAGATGACGTGAGAGATTGATGATGCTAAACATTATTTTGCATTCACGACAGCTAAAAACCAGAGTTTGTAGTTAATATTACTGCAAATAACCAAATATAATAACTTAGTACTATCTGTCATAAAATAAAAGCACTGATTTCACCTTCTGCGGTGATTCGCTGGAACTTGAGAGCTTCCGCGCCCAACCAAAAAGTGTTCTTGTCAAGCATGATGTCTCTGTTGTTGATGTAAAATGCCGACCGTGACGGCGGCACAGACATTTTGTTATGACGGGTTGTGCAAAAAAACGATTGCTGTAGTCGAATGTGAAAATGTATACACAAATAAAATTGCAAATAAAAATGGCTATATTTGGCTACGAAATATTTTGCACTTTTTTTCTGTTTGGCTACATTTGGGCTACAACTTCTCTAGCTTTTGGCTACGCCGCCTCGTCGGACCTGGCAACACTGCTCAAAGCGCGAGCTGTCGCAAGAAGACGAGGAAGTGGCATGGGGGGCGCGCGCCGAGCATTCAAAGAGCTGACGGCTATTGGAACGAGAGACGTGTGCGTGCTATCGTAGCCTAAAGGTTGGAGCACCGGGCTGCTGTGCTCGACGGTCAACGTCAATGCCAAAGTCGGTCACATATTGTTTTCTTTTTACGAAAGCGAGCCAAAACAAGAACCAACTTACCTACCGCAAAGTGACAGGAATGAGGCAAAGAATGCTTCTTAATAAAGTTTTCAAATGTTGCCTTCATACGCGCGGCCTAATTATTATATGCTGGACTCAACTGCTACACAACAAAAAACAACTACAAAAATCAGCACAAATTACCCAATAAGTTATCTATTGAGAAACTCTCACTGGTAATATCATTGTACAACTGTTTAGCGAACTCGAACACTTTTGAAATGTTGTTGAAAGTCCGTTGATTGATCAATTACCCAACAATACGTCAATGGTAAATCAACAGTCATTTTTGTACGGGAGAGCACCGCGCATTGTGTTTTAGACACGCTAATATGGCGAGACTGACGAAATAATAAGTTGCTCTCTTTAAAACAAGTGAGCAAATTTGGGCACAGGCTGCCTAAAAAGAGAAAGCCTCATTCAACGACTGGACATTATTGAGCAGCCCCGTGCGTTCGTATGGTAACTGGTGCATCTGGGAAACAACCAAGGCATTCCTACACAACATAATCTATCCGAAAAATCCTCAAGTGCATCGATATCTCTTTCTCGAGACTCCAACAGGCATTGTTATTACTTATGTTAGAACAGAAACGAATATACAATAGGTTCAAATAGTCTTCTTCTTTCTATGGTTTTACGTGCCAAAACGCGTTCTGATTATGAGGCACGCCGTAGTGGAGGGCTCCGGATAATTTTGACCACTTGTGTTTCTTTAACGTGAAGTTCAAATAGTAAATGATGGAATTAAAGACTTGAGTCGAATAGCAAATACTTTTTGATCTGTGTTTGAAATGTCTGTAGTGAAGACGAATGCCCAGCGCTGCAGCCAACCCCAGCAATTCCGGACATCGCCTTTAGTTCACAGATTTTACACCACGTGGCGTACGGACCTTTAAGATTCGAAATTCGCGCGATGACGCACGAAGTGTACTGGACGACAACAGAACACACGTTTTAACAATAAAAAAACGGAAAAGAAAGGGACCGCTGACCCCGTCGAGCACGGACGAGCGCGAATCAGGAATGGCTGATCTGATAACCGCCGCGCGTATGAGAGGAGCGGCCAGCTAGTCTACTGTGAATCAGCAGTTTTGCTGCTATTGATAGGCGTTCAAAGGCTCAGTCCTGCTTCGAGAAAGCAGATGCAGAACCTTGAAAGAGCGGCTTCCGCCCCCCCCCCCCTTTTCTGTCCATCTTTTCCTCGTCCAACTTTTTGTCCGATCGAATGTAAAAAGCAAAAATGCCATTTTTTCGTTTCATTTCTCGAAAGCTTATTCTAAAATAATAATGTAAGCTTGCTAAATGGTGGTGATGAGCGCATGTTTCAGGATATGCAGTCGCATGATTGATTCCCTTAATCTCGGTTGGCCTCAGTTTGCGAGTTCATTTGCGCATTTGCCTGCAGGTGCCTGGCTGAGTTATGTTCACTGCCACGGAATTTCCGTTTTTCGAAGGCGAAAGCCTTAGGTGCATGGCTATATTTTCGGTGCCATTGGCGGTGACCTTGGTGAAACCGCGCCGTAACGAAAATGGCCGACGCCACAAAGAGTAAAATCACGTCAACAAATGCTCGGATTGACGTCAGTTTTCTCAGGGAGGTTCCTGTGGACAAAGTAAATTAGTGGTTTTGTAAAGAAAATTTGGTACATTTCAGCCGAACACCTTTTCTAAGCTCTTGGTATGCGACGGGTGTAAATGCAGAAAATCATCTGTAACTGGTCAGTGTTCGAAGACCTCCTTCACTGCACAATGGCATAGCCAGAAATTTTGTTCGGAGAGGGGAGGCTCACGTTGCAGCGCGGCCTCCTCCTCATAGAATTTGTCGAGGAATCAAATACACCAATAATAACTGCATTGTCATTGCCAATGTCATTGTATATTATAGGCTTTAAACAAACTACCGAATGCTACCCACTGTCAAGCAAAATATGTATTTTTTCATAAAAGAATATATTCGTATGTCCCAAAAATTGTGGAAGAAATAACGGATATCAATGCTATCGCGTTTTTGGTCTATTTAATAAGTAATGAAAATATCACACGAACTTTAGAACTATATCAGTTCCAAACCAGCAAAACAGTGCATACAGCTGGTGTGAAAAACGTAAAGGCCATGAAAAGAACAAGTTGAGCACAAATATTTTGATAAATCTTTGTCATCCACGAACATTGTTTACGTTTTTGTAGAGTCGCGAGCAGAAGTTTGGAGACCATGGCATCAGCAAAAAATTTAAATATATTCAAGCGCAGTTGCGCGGCCCCGAATTGGCTTAATACGTTGTATTTATCCAACACGCACACCTAGGCTTGCGCTTTTGATTTCAGCCGGAATGCCCAGGCTGCGAAGGGAAAAAAAATAAAATCGTGGCAGCAGAGAGGCTCGGCCTTTCTGTACCGACGTGGGAGCGGCCCGCTACGTGCTGACGCGCGTTCCGAGGGACCGTAATAAAGTTTTATCATACCATCATACCATACCTTTGGTCCACAAACTTTTGCTCGTGACTGTACATATGCAACGGCCAGGGAAAAACCTCGATGACGCTGTCCTTCGTTGAATTAGATTGTGCATGAGCAGTTGTTACCGGTCGTGTATTGTAATTACACCGATAATACAGTTGCAACAGTGAGTACATGTAAGAAGGTGGAGTTCTGCAAGATGTATATTAGAAATACGAAAATAGAATGGAATATACAAATGCGAAGATACAAGTTTATAAAGGGCACAAAGGTGTCACTGGAACAAAATGCACTGTTTGCATACACAAAGCCTCGCAACAAGATGTTTAAATATATGTATAAGTTTCCAATAAATCTACGTATTTAAGCAAACGTCACTGTATGTAATGCGTCAAACAAGACAAATAGACATGTTGTGCAGTCACACATAGTAGCTCTACGCATAGAAAGACAGACGATCCAGGCAAGAACAAAACTATGATCGCAGAAATCATGATATGTTCCGGAAGGACCGCCTGTTGGGCTAGCTGGTCTTACATAGTTACTTTCAGTTTGGCAGGACAGTTTGGTTCTCCTAGAAGCTGACAAGGAAGGTGGATTTGTTGTGATGCCGAAAGGCATGTTCAATGAAAAAGCCCAAGCGGCAGTGGACAAGAACTTTGTGGCTGTTTAGAAAAGTGCAGTGAGGGTTAAGACTAAGTTCATCAAATTTTTTAAGGACTTGGAATTGAATGCTCGTGCTAGTGCTATTGAATGAATGTGTGTGGTTTAGTGGCGCAAGGGCCAGGTATGGCCAAAGAGCGCCATGCCAGTGTTTGTTAGTTCGCAGTGAAGTGATGAATTCTGAGAAGTAGATGTGACGGGGCTGTAAAGGGGCCTAAAAATAATCGCTGTAAAGTGCGTAAAATATACATGTACTAAAATCATGGCAATGACTAATGAGGTGTACTATGCAATGAAGAATGCATTGAGAAAGCATGACACGATATTTAAAATATTTAAGATGCAGTGATTATTAAGAAGCACTACTGCCTAGACAGAGCCCTTGAACCACAAGGGCCTGGAGGCATGTGCTATAAGAAACTATCACAGCGGCATCCTCTGGAGAGAGGATGCGCTACGAACTAGTTGGGCTAATAACATGCAGGACCACATCGTTCAAGAAATCGACGACTGCTTTGGCATTAAAAATCGGTTCTTCGCCAAGAAACATAATGGGGTGAAGCGGGACATGATACCGGTACGCTTGTGAAAAATATTTCTTCCTTTCTGTTTCGGCTTCCCGGCACTCCACGAGGACATGGAGGACAGTCAGCCTCTCACCACATCTACCCCAGGTTGGTGGTTCACTACCAGTAAGCAAAAAATTGTGGGTGCCATATGTATGTCCTATTCTGAGACGACAGAATAGGACATCAGTTCGTCGTGTTTTCGTTACGGGAGGCCAGAAACCTAACTGTGGTTTAATGAAGTGAAGCTTATTATTTATTTCAGCGTCCCACAAGCGTTGCCAGTGGCTTCGCAGTTTCTTTCGCAGGAAAGGCTTCAAATCTGTTGCAGGAACAGCAGTTGTAGGGTTAATAGCCTGAGATATAACAGATGTGGCCATTTGGTCTGCTCGAACATTACCTTCAATGCCTCTATGGCCTGGCACCCAGCATATAATCACATGCTGGTTAGATATATACGCTTTACACAGAATGGAATAGAGCTCATCAAGTACAGGGTTTTTGTGTTTACAGAGTGATTGCAATGCTTTCACAACACTTTGCGAGTCTGTAAATATGATAGTCTTTTTAAGTTTTGATTTCATTATATACTTTACAGCCGATAATATAGCATAGGCCTCAGCCGTGAAGATACTTGTCTCCGGGTGCAGCACACCGGATACCGAAAACGATGGACCGATGGCTGCATAAGTTACCCCGGCATGTGACTTGGAAGCGTCTGTGTAAAACTCTGTACACGAGTATTTAGATTGGAGTTCTAAGAAATGGATTCTAATGTGTGCCTCTGGCGCGTGTTTAGTGACCTCTACGAACGATGTGTCACACTCTATGAGCTGCCACTGCCACGGCGGCAACAGTTTCGCAGGAGCCATAGGACATTGCTCAAGCAGTGGAACACCCATTTCCTCACTAAGATTCCTCACACGCAAAGCGAACGGCTTTCTCGCTGCATGTCGATTATGGAAGAGTGTGGCAGCGGTCACGTCATTTATAGTTGAATAAGAAGGATGTTCAATGTTTGCTTGTATTTTCAGAAAATATGTAAAACTGCTGTATGACCGCTGCAGATGAAGTGACCACTGATTCGACTCTACGTAGAGGCTCTGGATTGGACTTGTCCTGAAAGCACCGGTCGCGAGACGGATACCCAGGTGGTGGACGGGGTCTACGATTTTTAACGCACTTGGCGTTGCAGAATTGTAAATTATTGACCCGTAATCAAGGCGTGAGAGGACAAGACTTTTATACAAGTTAAGCAAACACTTTCGATCACTACCCCAAGTCGTACGCGACAGAAGCTTTAAAAGGTTCATTGTCTTCAGGCATTTTGCCCTCAGATGCTTAAGATGGGGAATAAATGTGAGTTTATAATCTAAAATGATTCCTAAAAACTTGTGCTCGCTGCTCACAGAGAGTGCGTCTCCTTTGATTGCAATACTTGGGACTGGCGTTACGCCTCTCTTGTTAGTAAAGAGTACGCACGTGCTCTTCTGGGCATTTACTTTGAAACCATTTTCGTCTGCCCATTCGGACAATTTGTTTATTCCAAGCTGCACTTGTCGTTCGCAGATGGCAATATTGCATGACTTGAAGGCTATTTGCACATCGTCGACATAAATTGAATAAAACATTGTGCGTGGAATGACTTTGTGCAGGGAATTCATTTTTACAATAAATAGTGTGCAACTAAGCACGCCTCCCTGTGGCACACCGGTCTCTTGGGTGAATGACTTAGACAAAGCGTTGCCCACTCTTACGCGGAATGTGCGATTAGATAGGTAACTTTCGATTGTATTTAACATGTTGCCACGGACACCCATCGCCGAGAGATCTCAGAGAATGCCGTAGTTCGAGAAACACTGAGAGGCAGAACTGCTTATGTATAAAAGCATCCCTGATATAAGACTCAATGCGAACAAGGTGGTCTGTTGTGGACATACCTTCCCTGAAACCACATTGCAAGGGGTCTAGTAGTTTGTTATATTCAAGGAAACAGATTAAGCGCCTGTTTATCATTTTTTCAAATAGTTTGCACAGGCAGCTTGTTAGCGCTATTGGCCTATAGCTGCTGGCTAGGGATGGGTCTTTGCCTTGTTTAAGCACGGGGATGACTATAGCTTCCTTCCACGAAGACGGGATATACCCATCCGCCCACATGGCATTGAAAAGATACAGGAGTGTTTTCAGAGTTTCAGGATGTACGTACTTAATCATTTCATATATGACACGATCACCACCTGGCGCCGAGTTATTGCAGCAAGCGAGGGATGCCTTAAGTTCAGTTAAAGTAAATGGATAGTTGTAGGCCTCACTCGATGATTCTTTACGTTTAAGGGGCTGGCGCTCTTCGCGTTCTTTGATCCTCAGAAATGTTTTTGTGTAATGGGACGCACTGGATACATGTTCGAAGTGTTCGCCCAGACAGTCTGCCTGGTCCTCCAGGCTCTCACCTTGGGTACTGACTAAGGGGAGTGGGTGTACCTCCTGGCCTTTTAATTTATTTACTCTATTCCACACTTTTGTCTCATCAGTGTAAGAATTTATACCAGAGATGTACTTTTCCCAACTCTCCCTTTTAGCTCGTCGACGCGTTCTTCTACCCTGGGACTTTATTTGTTTGAAAGTAATCAAGTTTTCGGCAGTTGGTGAGTCGCGAAGTCGTACCCAAGCCTTGTTCTGATTTTTCCGGGCTTGTTTACATTCTTCATTCCACCACGGAATGCGGCGTTTATTCGCAAGTCCGTTAGTTTGACGGATGCATTTCGTGGCAGCGTCAATTATAAAGGCAGTTATATAGGCCACAGCGTCTTCTATATTAAAGGAGGAAATATCATCCGTGGTTAGATATGTAAGTTCCCGGAAAAGTTCCCAGTTACCCGTGTCAACCTTCCATCGGGGAATGTGTGGTGAGCATATATCTTGTTTTGTTAAGTTTATTATAATTGGGAAGTGGTCGCTCCCAAAGGGGTTCTTGAGAACGGACCACTCCAGGTACGGAATTATTGTACTCGACACGATACTTAAATCTATAGAGGAGTATGTATTATGCGCCACGCTGTAGTACGTTGGCTCTTTCTTATTAAGCAAACATGCTCCTGAGGAAAAAAGAAAGTTTTCAATTAGGCGACCTCTCGCATCGCAACGCGAGTCTCCCCACAAAGTGTTATGTGCATTTAAATCTCCGACAACAATGTATGGAGCCGGAAGTTCATCTATATAGTTTTGAAATTCGGTTTTATTAAGTTGATAACTGGGAGGGATGTATATAGAACTGATAGTGATTAGCTTGTCAAAAAGCACCCCTTGGACAGCAACTGCCTCTAGGGGCGTACGAAGTTTTATTTCCCTACAGGCAACACCTCTGTCGACTATGATAGCTACACCACCGGATGACACAACAGTGTCCTCGCGGTCTTTGCGAAAAATAGCATATTGTCTGAGGAAATTTGTATCTGTACGTTTGAGGTGTGTTTCTTGAACACACAGCACCCTGGGACTAAATTTGCGGAGGAGTTCTTTAACGTCGTCAAGATTTTGAAGGAGACCTCTAACGTTCCAATGAACTATTTGAGTGCCCATATTAAAAAGAGTTTTGTGCTGTGTGTTTACGAAAAGAGAGTTAGCTTACAGAACCCTTTAGGGGCCCTGTAATGCGGGGTTTCTCTTTTTTGGAGCGGTCGAGAGATTCTCGCCGCTCCTTAGGCGCTGGCTGCGCCGTCTGGCTAGAAGATGTGTCCATCGGCTCTTGCGGCGCGCTGGACACCCGCTCTTGAGAGCGGTTTGTTCGCGTTGAAGGCCTCGTCTCAAGAGACGAGACCCTTGAGGCCACCAGCCCGGAGGTCGATGGCCCCTTCTTCTGAGATGGCGGAGCAGCACTAGCTGCAGCCGCCGAGGGGGCGGATGGCGTCACCGCTGGCTCACTACGCGTGTGCCAGACAGCCGCCGAAGGCCGTTGTGGCGCAGCCCCCTGACGCGTCACATCGGCAAAGCTGGTTTTTGGCAGGTAGGACACCTGCCTTCGTGCCTCTTTGAACGAAATATTTTGTTTAACTTTAATCGTGACAATTTGCTTTTCTTTTTTCCAGGATGGGCAGGACCGCGAGTACGCGGCGTGCTCCCCTTCACAGTTTACACAATGTGGGGTGTTATTGCACGTATTAGACGTGTGTTCAGAAGCACTGCATTTGGCGCAAGTAGTTCAACCGCGACAGCTCTGTGAGCTATGGCCAAATCTCTGGCATTTGAAACATCGCAGGGGGTTAGGAATATACGGCCTGACTCTGATTTTCACGTAGCCTGCCTCGATAGTCTCGGGCAGTACACTTGTGCCGAAGGTTAGAATGAGATGCTTGGTCAGAATTTCTTTTCCGTCACGCCTCATCTTAATTCTTGTGACATTGATGACATTTTGGTCACTCCAGCCCTCTAATTGTTCTGCTTCACTTAGCTCCATCAAATCATCATCCGAAACTACACCACGACTGGTGTTCATAGTGCGGTGCGGGGTCACAGTGATGGGAAAGTCTCCAATGGATACTAGGTTCTGTAGTTTCTCAAGTTGTTTCATATCTCGGAGTTCAAGAAGGAGGTCGCCGCTAGCCAATTTCGTAGCTTTGTAGCCGGCTCCTATTGTCTCTGTCAGGCATTTTGAAACGAGGAAGGGAGAGATCGCTCTCACTGCCTTTTCAGATTTTACGCTGTGTATGACGTGGTAGCGGGGAAAGTTTTCTTTGTGGTGCCCAAAAAATTGAAACAGTTCTTCGGTGCGCCCCCTTTTCTGGGGGCGATCGGGTAACGCAGGGAAAGAGTAAGCCATAAAAATAATATTCATTCGGCAGGAACGCCAGCCACCCACCATGGAGCCCAACAAGGGGACGATGTAGGACCTGTAAACACAAGTCCCACAAACGTCAGCTGTACGTTCCCGCTATAACCAAATACGTATAACCAAGGGTGGTTATGACACACAAGGTTAACCCTCGCCGCCAGAAAAGTTAGAAGTAAATGGAAGAGAAAAGAAGACAGGAAAGATTAAAAGTGAGGGAGAAAGACGAAGATTGAAGAGAAGGACAGGAAAAGGCGACTACCGATTTCCTCTGGGTGGGTCAGTCCAGGGGTGCCGTCTACGTGAAGCGGAGGCCAAAGAAGTGTGTTGCCTCAGCCGAGGGGCCATGAAGGTCCGAGCACCCGGCATCGGCTCAACCCCCAGGATCCTCTTTTCCCCGGACACGGCTAAGCCACGCACGGCTACACGCGGGAGGGTCCAACCCTCGTGTGCTCGGGTACGTGGTGGCGCAACTCACCAAACGCCTGCTGACGCAGACGCCCCTGCGGGGGCTAGTGCTATTAGAAATAGTAAACGGAACAGTCTGAAGGTTTTCTTTTCTACAAAAACGCATAAGGTAGATGTCCCTATCAGAACCATTGTTAGCGAAAGGGGCTGTTCAGTTTTTACTGAACAGCCTTAAGTGACTCACGGCTGTTGATCCTTTCCGCGTGAGGAAATCTGAAGAAGTCACTGAATATGTGAAACACAACGAGAGTATAGATTATGGCTTGTCTGTCGACGTTGAGGACTTGTTTTATTCAGTACCTCAAGATAAGCTTTTAGTTGCTGTTAGGAAGTGCATTGAACAGAGTGGCGAATGCGATTTCCAAAACTCCGCTTGCTTGTCGGTTCATAATTTAACGCTTTTAGAATTTTATCTTGGTGTAACATTGATTGTTTTTAACGAGCAGACTTTTCTGCAACGTAGAGCAGTGTGTATTGGGTCTTGCGTGGCTTCGATTCTATGCGACATATTTTTAGCTGATATTGACAGTGCGCTTGATTTGACTTTTAATGGAGGGAAGGTATTCAAAGTGTTTCGGTACGTCGATGACTTTTTATTTGTTTTAAACAAAGAGGACGGTTTCACTGCCACTGGGAGTATTTTAGATGTTTTTATTCAAGCTGGGCAGGGTTTGAGTTTCACTCATGAATTGCTTGGAACTGAGGGGTTACAATTCCTGGATCTCAGGCTAAAATTTAGTGTAGGCCAGGTTTGCTGAGAGTACCTCCCACGGTTTAAGAAGTGTATCCTGCCTTTTGACTCTGTCCACTCTAAAGTAGTAAAAAGGGGCATCGCATTACAATGTCTGGATGCTGCGCTCCGTAAGTCATGCCCGCATTATTCAATGCGGCATAGCTTTGACAATCAGAATGGTCGCCTACTAGCAGCGGGATTCCCTGAGTTGCTTGTTGTTGCGGTGGCCGAGTCTATCCTGCAGAGGGTAAAGAACAGAGCTGCAGCGGAAAGGGCTGAGACCCAGCGATGGATGGCGAGACCCGTAGCCATGCCATATATGCATCAGGTCTCGCACAACCTGAAGAAGGTCGCGAACAGACATCTTATTCCTGTGGTCTTCACGGCTCCTAATAAGTAATCCAGGCTCTGCCCTCGAATTTGCGGTGACAGGAAAGGAGGTTGCCAAACCAGCCATGATAGCCGCTTCGTGGGGTGTGCGACAACAGTGGTATACTCTGTCTCCTTGTTGTGCGGGAAGGCGTACATCGGCCAAACCGAACGGTGCATAAACGACCGGCTCAGGGAGCATGCGCTAAAAGTTAAGAAAAGAGAGGACAGGTATGCACATTTGGTTGCCCACATCATTACGTGTGGTTGCGAGGCACGATTTTATGAGACCACTATCTTAGGCAAATCAACAAACTACACTGCTCGAGTGGCTCTAGAAGCATTCTACATCCACAAGAACTCAGATATTTCTATAAGCGAAGCGTCAATTCTTTTGCACGTTGCCGAACTGAACTATTTGAACTCTGTTGCCTGATGCAGATAGTACTGTTAACTTTTTTAGATTTCTTTTTGTCACCTCGCATGGGAAAGGGGCGTGACACTGGTGTACGTGGTTCATATTATAAATGGGACGGTTTGTTGACTGAAATAAACGGTTAGTAGTAGCGCTCGTCCGCGTCTGTCGTGTCTTCGTGTGTGTTGTGGGTACTTTTTTGCGCTATGTCTGAAAGTAACTCATGATATGTACTTAGGCCATGCGGTGGTCGCGACAGCACCATATGGGTAGATAATAGAGGAATAATGCAGAAATCAGTACTAAAATATGTAATTTAACTGCCTGCAGAGCGGCGACAAATTTTCTGCACCCAAAATTAAGGAAGGGTATTGCTTCGGTTCAGAAAAGAACTAAAAGCGGGTAGCTAAAAGGGAAAAAGACCAAACGAAAGCCACAGATGATGCGGCAAGTTAAACTACCCAATGTCCGAGTGTGTTTGTTGGGAAACGCCGCGAGCGCCGTGCTTTCAATAAACAAGGTCGGTAAAAATTGGTTATTGATGTCCTCGTAACTTTCGTTTTCACACGATAATTTTGATCATGATGCTAACTGTTTGAATAAACGGCGAACATTTCTGCGGTTTTAGCTAATGAACAGTCATACGTTTTCATAATTACGAGTTTATGAACCTGAAGGAACAGAACTTTTACTTGCATTGATTTTTGCCGCTTCGCTATCTAAAGGACAAACTTCACTCGGCGGCGAAGTTTAGTGAAGTGGTCAATGACTTCGGACACGTTCATGCCGACGTCTCTCTGGACGTATATAAGCGCCTGCCTAACCATGTGTTCCTCAGACATTGTAGAGCGCAAGTAGTTTTTTAGTAATCTCATGTTACATATATACTATCTGCGCTTGAAGTGGTCACTGGAAGGGTGACTAGAATCTGAAGCCGTTTCTACACATTTACATAGAACCTGCAGTAGCAATGAGAGATCCTTGTTTAGGTTGTTGGATACCGGCAATATCCGTTGTTTCGTCAGCAAATATGGAGGAGCAGCCTGCACCATTTACTTTTGCATCTAGGCTTTCTTTTTGATAATTTTACCACAAATTTCTATAATTTGGTTTTGTACATCCGGGCTTAAATGCGACGTATTACTGGGGCAACATCCAAATGGTTCTTCAGATATGTATCTCCACAATCAGCTCGAAGATGAAGAAGCGCTCTGAAAATACCAATATTTTCAGGGGGGATTTGCTTAAATCTATACCACCACTGTGTCACATGTAAGAAGCCGCCTGTGGCGCGAAAAAGAGGAGGAGCACGCGATGCCTGGTGTTCGGAACGGCGCGAGCGCGCGAGGCGCACGAACCGAGGCGTAGTCGAGAGATGAACGGCGCTGTCCGTGGAGTTTCAACGTGGCACCGGGTCAGGAAGGTCGCATCTCCAGCTATGTTCTGGCGACGGGAGACTTGGGGGTCTGGTTGAGTCCGCGACGCTGGCCGTCCAAGGTGTGGCCGTCGACCTCGGCAAGTTCGGGCGAGGCTCCTGGACGGGCTGCAGCTTCTCACGGCAGGACCAGGCATCCCAGAGAGGATCCCCCTTCTGTTGCAGACCGGCACGTTCTAATCTCCTCGGGATGACACGTCGGCACTCATGAAGAAGTTGCGACGCATCCCGAGGGTAGGCCTAGGCAGCTGGACCTAAGCAACGCCGAACGCCATCGCCGACGAGCCGACGAGCTCACCGCCGATAAAGAGATAACGCGAGGCGTCGGCACCTACGGCACTCTCAACGCTTCCGACGAGCCCGACACGTGTGCGACTAGAACGTCGAGACGATCCGTAAGAGACGATCACGTTTTGTTCACGACGCAGTTAGGCCGGGGCCAAGGTGGCCAGACTTTGACGAGGCAGCGCTAAGACTGACGCAGAGACTCTAAGACGGAGTTAGGCTCCGAGACAGAGATAGGTTATCTTCTAGTAGTGTTGCATTTAGTTAGTTTTGCACTTTCTGTTGAGTAAGCATGTTAGTTTTGACTTTCGGCTTTAGTGTTGTGTGTCGCGTGTGTTCACCGTCTCTGTACGTATTAAATCCTCGTTTGCTGTGCCGCCAGTCGTGTCTCTCCTCCATCGAGAGTAGCGCATGCACGCAACTCTCCACACTCCCAAGTAAAGGTGACACACTGTCCCTATGGCCACGGAGAGCCAGGCCTTGTCGTCCACAAAAAAGAACCGCCTCAATAATAGGTTGTTGACTTTCTTCTGTTTTCTCTTATTTTACTTTGCGTGCCCTGGTCCAGCTGATTGATCACATCGGGCGCCCTTCCTGAAAATGTTTGGAGAAAATTATCAGCTGCTAACTGGCAGTCACGTTCATATTTAGTATTTTCGTGTGTCAAGATTATTCCGTACTCTTGACTACGGCATCCCCCAATGCCCCCTGTTCAGATTCGGGTCGTTAAAATCAGTCAGCGAAAACTACCGGTATTTTACGCTGGGCAAACAAGTCAAGCAATTGTTTCTCGTGGTGTCTGCGGCGGCCGCATTTACATGGAGGCGAAATGCGCAAACACCCGTCTGCTTGCGTTGTAGTGCACGTTAAAGAACCCCAGGTGGTCAAAATTAATCCGGAGCCCTCCACCACGGCGTGCCTTATAATCAGAACTGGTTTTGGCGCGTAAAACCCCAGAAAGAAGATGTTTTTTAGCCGTCTCACAGCCTGGGGAACCCACAGCATGATTAGGTACTTAATACGGGTGTGGCTAATGTTGCTGACCATGTTGCACCGGCGCTTTCCGAGTTTTCATTGTTTCCAACATGTGACGGCGAATTCGCTTTTCGAGTTCATAAAACGCATCTGATACTCTTAACGGTAGGAGTAAGCGGTCGTTGGCACGCTCGTTGAGCGTTATATTTACTTGACTTCTACAACCTGTGCTGCCGCCCTTTAATTCCGTGTTCCATCTGTTGAAAATTGAGGTAGCATAAACATTTGTAACGCTAAAGCGTTGCACTCCCAGAACTGCGTTACTTTTCTGCCAGTCATCGCTAAAAGAAGCCGTGGTGCCATAGCAGCCGATCAAGAAACAGCAAAGTAATCATAGCCATTTATTGATTTAGATGCTCCAGTGTCTCCATTTCAAACTTGCGTCCGTTTCGTTTCTTCTACTTCTTCCATGTCAGCTCTTGCCTATCGTTTTTGCTGAGCAACAACCACTGATCATTTCCACGTGCTTGTAAAAACGAAGATAACGATAAAAATTACTACTTCTACTACAGCTACTACTACCCCTACTGCTACTACTATTACATTATTATTAATTAATTATTATAGAGGAAGTACAACAAGAATTAAAGCTTTACATGAGATCTAACGCAGTGTTTTAGCATAAGTGATGCGAATGTTCCATTGCGATTATAGAAAAGTTGTCATGTGTTAAATCTGTCGATTTGATGCAGATTGACAGTGGAATCAACATTCTCGGGCTTACTTATCGTAATTATTATTTTTTTCATTTACCATAAACCACATCTCCACCATTAAATCTCTTAAGCAAACTTTAGTGGACTCTGGGCTTGGGCTCCCGTGTACTGGTGAGGGATAGTGCGCCTGTATACGCAGGGCCTCTCGTTCTCTCGCGCCACCGGCACCGCCGTTGGCTGAACGTCGTCACGCCGTGACAAGAGATATAAGTCGTTTTATTCGGCACAGAGCGGAGAACATGGCGGAAACAACGCCGGTATACCACTTGCTTCAGCTCTTGTGCCATCCGTATCGGCAAAGGCGCGTTCCCATCACGGCATCAGGAAGCACTTCTGGCCGCTTAGGCCGGAACAGCGGTCTCACTCCTATCGCGTGCACTCCAGCAGTATACAGGCTCGCCCTCGTCGCCGCACAAGAACTATCTGCAGCAACTCTGAGCATGACTGGACGCCGCGCACCGGGGCTGCGCAAATCGCAACGAAAGTGGGAAAGCTGTTTACTCTGTGCCGTGCAGACGGACCATTGTCGTCTACAGTAGTCATTAATGCGAAAGCATTACATGAGCCATGAGGCAGAAAAGCCGGCGTCGTCCACAACGAGTGGTATCACAAGTCAATGTGACGTCATCAGCGTCTTGAATGAAATCAGTAGTAATAGAGAAGATAGTAAATGGTATGACAATGTTAATTAGTATTTATTATGTGTAGTTATTGTGAAATAAGGTGAATTAGAGTGAGGTTAATTAAAGTTACAAGTTAGAGTAGGGTGACTTAAGGTGGAATAAAGTGAATTAAAGCGAAGTAAACTACATTAGAATGGAATAAATTTGGTTAAGACGGATTAAAGTGGATCATAATATACTCGTAGCTACTTGGCGATGAGTTCTGAATGGTTGTGGTCTGGTGATTAATAAACGCAGAGAAAATAAAGCGAAGAAAGGATCGCAAACAGGTTGCAATACTTAAGAAGTCTTTATTGGTAATGACAAAAAGAAGTCATAATGCTTTTGCATTCAAATCAGGTAAGGATACTTAAGGTACAATTTTTTTGCGCACGGCCGCCACAGAGCTATCTCTTTAAACCCCACCGCGCCTCTACCTGCCATATAACTCTTTGCAGTAAACCTTCTCTGTGATAGCGTTCATGATCCACCGTTAAAACCCGCCATGTTTGGCTACGTCATAGTGCACAGCTATCGCTTTATTATCAACAATCTTTTTAATCTTCGGCGTAAACGTCCGTCACATCCAATTATCCTCGCGTAGCAACGGCAGCCCCGCCACATCCGAGTTGCCCCCACCGCCCTATACTTCGGCCGGCAGCATGCGGCACTGTCAATGCTTGAAGGGGTCTGCTGCGTCACGGCGCGAAGCTCCCCTCACTAGAAACTGTCGTAGTTTCTGCGCGCGCTAAGAGTGCATGTTTATTTCCCCTTAACCACTATGATTAGCAACATCTAGGTTTTAAAAATTAAATTAAATTATTGACTTTTACGTGCGAAAACCACGATCTGATCAGGAGGCACGCCGTAGATAGGAGGCACGCCGGAATAATTTGGACCATCTGGGGTTCGTTACCATGCACCTAAATCTAAGTACACGGGTGTTTTCCCATTTCGCCCCCATCGAAATGCGGCCGCCGTGGCCGGGATTCGATCCCGCGAACTCGTGCTCAGCAACCCAACACCATAGCCACTCAGCAACCACGGCGGGTTGGAACAGATAGGAAATTGAAATGAATCACATGCATCGAAGTTTGCATTGCGAGTATTATGAAGTACAGTTTCATATTTTTTTCTTGCAATTTATGATATGTGACAGTCTTTGTGATGACTTCATTTTCCTGTTTTACGTTTAGGCTACTGACACTGCACAAAGTATATTTTTTGTCATACCACGGAATACAGTCAGCAGAGTGCGGCTCATAAACACATCGGGATAATGAGGTGTAATTTGTGGATACATTTCTCGCTATGGGTAATATAGGAGAGCCTTTATCGCAAATATGTGTCTTGGTTCAGAGCGCTTTTGCTGAAATTGGACTGATTGTCCGCGCTTTCTGTGGAGCTACCGAAGTTACTGAAAGCCTTTTGTTCTTTAAAGGTGTAAGCCTTTCGATGCCAGGCGCCTGAATTACACACAAAGAACGCGCTCGTCCGGAATCAAAAAAGTCGCTAGCATCATGCCAATTCAGGATTACCCTTCTACGGGTTAGTCGCGTCCTTGACAAAAAAAGACAACCGGGGAGTGACAAGTCATTTTTAACGACGGACTGTCGTTCTTATCGTGATCACACAAGACGACTTGCGCCATCGTACCGCACTTTGTCGGGAAGCTGTGATGGTTCATTCTTTAGAAAGGGTATTAAGTTTTTTTCCGCAACGTAACTTACTTCACCGGGGCAGATTTAAAAATATAAAGGTCACGAGTCAGGCGGTGGTACCTAGGTGAAATGAACGCCCGAGAAAGATGGACTTGTAGTCCCTTTCTTTTGGAAGCGCTGATAAGGTTGCAGTTTAAACCACGATAGAACTTCGTACACAGTATTTTTACCAACAGCTTAACAGAAGGCTATTCAGTCCTGATATTATTAAACTTATAACTTTTTAGCAGAGACACTCTCACATGACTTCAACATATTGTGGGTGTTTATTACACACATCTTCCTCATCTGTATGTTATCATCATCATCCTCGCGCTTTTACCTATCCTCCTCTTCGCCTGTATATGTGTTCATCACCATCGCCTGTGTGCTGCGCTGGTTCGCTGACGAGCTCCCGGGCCTAATAAACGTCGTTCCAACCGAGACGTCACAATATATACAATAAAGGGCTCTCTTTTCCACCGTGACTTAACCTAGGTACGTTGGCGTACTTCATGTAATAATCCCAGTCAGCCTACTCACATATACCGCATAACTAATCACATCTATCATGGCCTCGGCTACATCCCAAGAAGCAATTGCCTACCTCTTGTCATTGCTAAAGATTCGGTAGGCGTAAGACAGGCCAAAAATTCGAATATGAATGCCCTGTATGGAATTAGCATGGAACCTTCAGAGATATAGAACGTATGCATTACACTCGAGTCTGTCCAGAAACAGACAGTAACATTAATTTACTCTGACTATTCATTTATCATATGTGTTAATAAACAAAAAACATGCTGAGCTTCTATCGCTAGGTTTGCGTCGTGAAGTCACCTGACCTTGCACAAGTTCTACGATTCTACGCTCCAATATTCCATCATCAAGAGCTCGGCGCTTGTCATCACGTATAAGCTAAAAAGCAGTCTGGCCTTCAGAACGTATAGTAAGCGTCCAAAGCTTTCGCACGCCTGAAGCTGAAAAAATATATTTCTACACCTGAGGCACGCATCGTGGTATTCGGATTTGCAGCGTATGCTGGTCTAGAGTAAAGAAAAGTGTTGCATGCTTTTACTGGCTGTGGGCGTAGCTGCGTTGAAAATGAACTTATTTGCAGAATCTCGGCCGCGTAAACGTTTGACGGTGACTGTGCCATTCAACACCTGTATTTTCTTTATTCTGCGCACAACTTTTTTTAATGAATGGCCTTCCAGCCAACGTCATGAAATGTTTACACTTGGTTAATTTTCAGGACAGCCATCTCAGACATGATTTATTAAGTATAAGAACTAGACTACTATGTAGTACGTCATTATTATCACCAACGAGGTGTCATAAATTTGTAAACAAATAAAGAATAATAACATTGCCTATGAAATTTTACTCAAATCTCAGGACTACTTCAAAACTTCGCCTGTTCGTCTTGTGTACCTCCCTACGCTTTCTAGGAAACTGAAAGGGCAAAAATCAAGTTTGAAATTGACATGTCCTCTGGCACCATGGCAGAAAAGGGAAGGTTTGGCTTAGTGGGACCATATGAAAGGTTCAGCTGCCATTGTGCTACTCACGCACAAGGAACGACACTTTTGTATTTTATTTACAGGCAGTAGACAAAATGATCACGCCAGCATGCTCAGTGCACGCTAGCGTGATCATGACAAAACGGCCGTACCGATATGGGTCATAAACGATTCTAATAAATGAACATTTCTGCAAACTCTCACGGTGCTTTCTCATGTTTCTTCAATTGTTCAAACATGTTAAATTTAGGGTAGGAGAATATTCTCACAGAATTACTAACGAATTGCATCAGTAATTATATCATGGTGCTGTGACCTGATTCAGCAATATAGTTAGTCAAGAACACAACAGCAGAATGCTATATGGCAACTTCGGTAATTGTAGCCGAAAACAGTGTCTTCTTGCACAACTTTGTGGGCATAACTCAAAAAGGGTGTGGTCTGTGATTGAAATCATTCTCTATTTTTACACGACAGGCTGCATTAACACGTCCCAGAGTCTTTTCCCATAATTTCCAATACTCATCTGCGTAAGTTGTGGTAAAAGGGTAAAAGGATATGAAGACCTTTAGTATTTCTGGAATCTGGTGAAAGTATATTGGAATGGTTCAAATGATAAGACACGTGCGCTGCATATTGACGGTAGAATGTTTGTTTCGAGGTACTGGTTTGTACGAAGCAAACAAGCTTGTGCAATAATTCGGACAGCCTTCATTTGCACCGAAGATCAGGTATGCGCAAACATTCTGCTTTGATATAATGCAAATATACTCATTCAAATAGCTTCAACTGTATTCCTTTGTAAAAATGCTGCGTCTGGGGCTGCAGCCAACTTTTTTACTTCTGTGTCTTTTAATTGCAAACACTGGACGCTATTTATTTTTGTGGTACGTTTCAAGCCGCACAAGAGTCGCACAAACACGCCTTTCCCAAGACATAGCTGAAAAGGCAAAATATTTCTTATTAATGTTTTCATAAATATTCGCTTTAAGAAAGAAATGAACTTTCAAAACACGTTACCTGGGTTTATTCTCCAAAATACAATATACCTAAAGTGCAAAAGATGTTTGGAAGCACGTTCGCATGTTCTCGAAACCAGCCAGCTATTTTTCAGGAAGACGTTCGTACAGTGGAAATAAGCCAAACAAGAACCGAAACCAAACGACCTGCATTTCGGAATATGCCATCTGGCGGAAAACCGCCAAACTAAGCAGCGACAAAGTGATAAGAAGAAGCGCGGCGCAGCTGGCTTCGAACCTGCGAACTCACGGTCGGGGTATCAGTGATCTTGATCTGTTGTCGCTCAACACGCTCGGCTGCTAAAGTCCCTTTATCGGCTAACGCTTCGAAGCGCTGCTGTTGGCGAAAACTAGGTTTATGTATGAACCACACTAACTTCCGCGACCTTATTATGAAAACTGCGATTTTGGAACGACTTCTTTGCCATTTCAAGAGCTGCTGCTGCAACTAGCTGAAAGCTGATTCATTGAAGTTGATAAATCCCCAGGAATACCTCAATCGATGCAATAGGTTCATCGCAAATTGCTTTTTACTGGCCAAAAAGCCTCCACAACTTTGGCTTTTCAATAGACTCCCATACTTGAAACTTCGCCCGCAATTTGGAACGGGTTTTCTGCCTAAAGTAATGGTACCACTTGCATGAGATTTCGGGCTAAGCGCCTAGAGCCTATTTCCACGGGAATATTTTAAAAGATGGCTTCTATGATCAGTTATTTGGAAAAAACGACGCTCTCCCATAGAAAACGCGTATGTTTCCAGAGGCGGCCGCTAGAAGCGCTGTTCGGCGATGTACCAAATTCCTGGTAATGTATAACAATTTTACACGCCTTTATTTCAATATCTGTTTCTTTTAGGCTCATTGTAACTACTGTATGCTACATACTGGGGCCGAATTCACAAGAACGTTCTCACGCTAAAACTGTTCGCAGAAGCAGGTGTCAGCCAATCGTGGTGCAGCACTTACGATCGAAAAGCTTTCTTAATTCGGCCCCAGGTGCTTTGTTTCTCTGTTTTAGATCTTGTTAGGTTTGGATATCACTTCTTATAATGTTACCTTGAAAAAATTTTAATGCGTGTATGCATCCTCCCCGCTATAATCCTCCTCGAGCGAATATGGGACTGTGTGATAAATAAATGAAAGACTGTTCCAGTGACTGAATCGTCCTAGTTCTGTTTTCAAGGAGGCTTAAATGTGCGTGCGATGAGGCGAAATTTAGTCACGGTGTTATGCAGGCTAATAACCAAAGTGGGCCAAGCAGCAATAAAGCATATACGTACCGCCACAAATATACACAGGCTTCAAGCGTTGAGTTGTACGAACAATGCTGAAAATGTGTTCCTATAATAAAGTTTTACCGCATGGCCTGCATATTGGTTCTTAGTTCACTAAAGTCATGTTATTCTATTTATGGTCTAGTGGTATGCACGCCGTCATATGCAACAGTTGTCGCCTTGCGTCATCCTTGAATCACCTGTTAACAATACGATTGTCGAACTTAGTGTGTCCTAGTGGTTTTCCCTCATTCCTTTGGTGCGAGATATCATTTTGTAGTTAGACTCATGATCTGTCTCGTTAGAGCATTTATTGTAAGGATAAGACCATGCCGCGTGCAGTTGTGTCTTTTCTCTGTGCTCTATTATGCCTGACTAGCGGCATTTTCTAGCTTAGTAGATTAAATAAAAGAAGCAAATCAATGCAGCACTTACACCATTGAAAATTGATTTGGAGAGCACAAATTCTTCATGTGCCTAGAAAATGACAACGTAAGGATGTGTAAATGGTGTCATGCCACTCAAAAAGCTTTTAGCTTTTAACGAGAGTGCATCAATCAGCTGCTGAATATCGTATTTGACCGTTTTTTTCCCGAAGCTCTACACAGCGCCGCCACACACGTCGCATTGCGGGAAAAGACAAATATTGTCGAAAATTTTAACAACTTCATATTGAGAATGCTTATTGTAACCAGAAAAAATTTTTCTGCCGACTTTTTTCTAGTGCAGCATGGGCTAGAAAGAAACCAATTGCTAAGATCTAAAGACAGTGAGTTGATAGACTATCACTATCCGCTTTCAAAAGCACAAAGCCAATTTGTATTGTTTGTGGTAAGGTTGTAACTGGTATTTGACCGACTAGGGGGGTGGGATGGTTCTTTGGCGAGAAATCAAAGTAGAAGCCCTGGCATTGTCCGATAAATGACCATACCCTGACAGTCCATGTGTCGGCCGCACGAGGGTGGAGCCACGTGTGCAACTTTCAACAAAAAACAACTACAGCGCCAAAGCTTGTAATACTCGCCTGCGCGCACTACCGTTAAATGTCGCACGTTTAATAAAAGAAAAAGAAAGATGAAGTAGCACTGTGCTTTTTGATCACCTCGGACGGGGACTACTTCTATGAACGCCGAACGCAGATGACTCTACCTACTGCAAGAATGTTTAGGTGTTTCCGTCGAACGAGACAGTGACGTTATTTTAATGTAATGAGACGCTGCCCAAAACAAACAGGAAGAAAACAACAAGAGACGGGAAAGAGCGCACACTACCTAATACCACCATTTTTGGGCACTTGTACTTTGGATTCACTTTTAAAGCTACGGCTTGCGCGAGAGAATATATCCATTTTTCCAACAAGGAATTGACCCACCACCCGAAATTCTCTTTCGGCGTGCTGATATGCGCCATCCAATAGAAAACTGGATTTACAACATGTCTATGCCACCGTATACGCAGTGGCAGACACCAAGCTGCTTTTTGTAAACGACACGCTGTGCCCCATTTGCTCGAAAAAAGATATCGGCACTCAGTCGCAATAAGACAGAACGGCGCCTGTATTCGAAACTTGTATGTGTATTGCGCCTGGCTTGAGCGTAATAAGTAATAATAATATTTACTACAATATTATCAACAATAAGGTCAATTTCGCCCGACAGGCGAATCACTGATTGCGACAGAAATTTATTAGACAGCTGTGCAAACTAAGGTTAGTCCTTTTATCAGCTGCATAAACTGCTGTAAACATTCGCTTACTAACTAAATTAACCTGCACGTTGTCACGCGCGCACAATCACACACGAACACATCTCTCTCGATAAGCGCGGACACTCGCTGTCAAAACGATGGCGTGGGGGAGAGCGGCAGCAACAGAGAGCGAATTGTCCATCGTGCTACTTCTAGCTTCAACGCGAACTAATTGCGCCGAGAATACATCGCACACGGAGGGGAGGCATTAGGGTTGCTTTAACGAAAAGCTATTCCAAACTGCTTCTATTCTATTTTTGCAATCAGGCCTCCATGATTGCACAACTTTACTTGTCTTTCACGCAACGTAAAGGAAAAATATTACCGTAGCTTGCACGGGAGGCGCAATGCTACAGAGAAAGCGGAGCTGATGGGCACCTAGCTTGACCTGGCTTTTGGGCTAGGCTAAGCACTACTAAGCCATCCCCAGCATTTTCCGGAATTTATTGATCATTTATCGATTATCGATTAGCTACTGGTTGACTATCGATTGTCTATCGATGACAGACTAAGCTTAAGTAGTCCCAACCATGCATAGCTAGACTTAACGAGGCTCAGCTTCGCCAGTTCACAGAGGTATGTGTCATTGCGCTTGGACCCTTTCTGCACCACCGCCAGGATCGGCCCACAATTTCTGTTCGCCGGTTACGGAGTAACGCTCGGCTTAAACAGCTCCGCTGTTAAAAACCGCGAGAGCTGCTCACTCTTATATGACGTGTGCACACTAATTATGCATGTGAGAACGAACAACAGAAAAATATCATTTTTCGATTCAATACCTTTTTACCATCAGCCATCCGCAATTAGTCAAAGGTCTTTCGGGCTGCGCCCACTTCGCCTGTCTATCACCTCACGTCCAAAAACCATGAAAAATCACTGCGTCAAAGTGGCGTGTACGCACTAAAGATTCATTATTACGCCGATCAAAACTTAATTTTTTTAAATAGCCGGACACTGCCCCGTTCCAACATGAATAGAAGGTGGGTACCCGCCGATCGCTCTGGCACTGGCTAGTCGGAGCTGCCGTAGAGAATGGATTTATTTGCCTATATTAAAAATTTTGCGTGACATTATATGGTTGTCGAGCCCTTTCGGTACGTAAACGACATCGCTATGTCAAATTTTCTTCACTGAAGATTAGTTTTAGCTGCATTGGTACGTTTCCATTGCACGCCTGCGTGATTTTCTAGCAGACACCGAAAGCTAAGTACGAAGAAGCAGGGCAAACGCAGACGCGGGCAACACCCTCCTCATCAGGTTATCTACTTTCACTGCGCTAGCCCGGCCCCACCTTACTACCTCCACTTCTGCGTGCTCCTCGCCCTTGGTTAGCTAATCAGGCCAGAAATATATGTCAAGTTAGGCAATGCTATTGCTTCTGAAAGCAAACAACAGTGACCTCCTATAAAATAGGAGAGCGTTTCAATAGCCTTCTCAAACAACGCTGCGAGTCACCGCCCGATGCCTGCGTTGGCGGTTACGTAAATTGGACATCAGGAGATTGGAAGGAAGACAGATAGGAATAGTTTTACGTTATAGGGTCCCAGCCATCGGCCCGCCTAGACTTTGTACCCAGCGCAGATCGCTTTCTCGATCGGGGCCGCGTGGCCGCGCTCAGCCGCGTCATACTTAGCCGCCACGGGAGTAAAGCGTCCCCCACTTTCCCTGCGGCCTTGTGCGCGATGGAAGGCGGAGCGCTTTTAGGGGCGAAGCTCCTTATAGCGGCACCCGTTCCGTCCCCGTCGTAGTAGTAGTAGTAGTGTGTAACCAGTCTGAGAAAAATGAGAAAAAAATTTCGAAGTTGTGTCCGTAGCGTGGAATCGAACCAGGGACCCCTCGCTTCCGAGCGCGCGGCGTTAGCCCACTACGCCACGAAGCGGACATGGATAAACGCACCACGATGGCTATAAATACCCAACATTAACGAAAGGCTGCGTTTCTAGCGCGTTTCTAATGCGTTTGTGCTAGCGCGTTACGGCCCGTGTAAGAAGCTGGTGTAAGACGCTGTGGCCTCCACCTTACCTTCAACGCGTTTCGAACGCGCTGCCCAAAGCGGTGGCAAGTCAAGTTCAAGTCGAGGAGCGTTTATGAATACGGGGGGTATACTCTCTCAGCAGTCATGTGATGGCGTCGGCAAACGCGGTGCACGTTCCGGCATGTGTAAATGGCTGCGTAAGACGCTGTGGCCGCTCCCCCTTACTAGAGAGTACTGCACGTTTCTAACGCGTTCGTGCTAGCGTCCCCTTAAGCGTGAGATCCGATGATTTCCTCCGGAGCTTCGCCCACTCATCATCATTCACCTCGTGGATCTGCTGTCATTTTTTGCCCGCCTTCCTCCCTTGCTCACGCGAGATTGAGCAATCATTCTCTGCTCACCCTCTCACCCTTTCACTTTACCCACACCATACGACGCGCGGCCACGATGTTATCGCTCTTGGACTTCATACGAAACATCACGTCGACGATGACGGCGGAAATGTGCCTGGAGTGTCCATATATTTGCAATCGCAATAAAATTATATGGATCCGACTCAGTGTGGGAAGCAGAGTAAGCGAAGCCTTCTCTGCTGTTTGCTTTGACTGACGATAGTACGCGGTGGTGTTAACAGTGAATGTTTATTTTCTTCAGCATTTAGTGCAATGCGAGAGTGGTGAGTTGATGTTAAACGTTACCCTGCGTGCAACTGTTTGTCCATGTAATACACACAATACACAGCGAGATGTGCTTTATTTATTTATTTATCAATACTGCAATCCCCAGTGGGGATTTTAGCAGGGTGGGAAACAATACATATGTAAAGAACACTATAGCATAGGCAACGAACACAATACAAATCAGGTCAACAGAGCTTGAAACATAGCAGTAACACAGCAAGATAACAAATTTTTACTCAATACTTGAAACAAATGCCGAAAGTGATGATTTTAAAACTTGGTCATTGGTTAGGTGATTCCATTCAACGACTGTTCGTGGGAAGAAAGAATACTTAAAACAATTATTACGCGTAATAAATGGGGTTATTGTTCGGCTATGTCGTTGCCTAGTAGCATAACCCGATGAAAAAGTAATTATTCCCGTGAGATCTGTCTTATAATGACCATTGATGAGCTGAAAAAGGAATTTTAGTCGTGATAGACGGTTTCTTTGAATTAATGGTGGCAGGTTTGCTTTTGTTAAGAGGTCTGTTACTGAAGTGCGTCCGAAGCTGTTATAAATAAAACGAGCTGCTTTTCTTTGCACCATTTCTATCTTGTTAGTGCCAGTTTTAGTAAAAGGGTCCCAAATTACACATGCATAGTCTAGCATCGGCAGAATTATAGCTTTATATGCCAGTAGGCGTACAGTGGGAGTAGAAAGTTTCAAGGCCCTCCTTAAAAAAAAGAGCTTGCGGTTAGCATTAGCTATTATATATTCACGGTGCTTAGTCCAAGTGAGGTCATTTGTGATCCAGAGTCCAAGATACTTATAATGTGTTACTTCGGAAAGAATGATGTTATTAATACCGTACGGAAACGTTAGTTTATGCTTCTTATGTGTAATGGACATAAAAACAGTTTTATCGTAATTAATCGACATTTGCCAGGCATCGCACCAGTCGACAATTTGTCGAAAAGCATTGTTCAGCAACTCCTGGTCAGTAATATTGTCTATTTCTGAGTACAATACACAGTCATCAGCATAAAGCTTAACCATAACTGGAATACCATGCAGCATATCATTAATAAATAAAAGGAACAAGAGAGGTCCAAGGACCGAGCCCTGCGGAACACCAGAGTCTACCGGAAGTCGTTGAGAAGAATTATTATTAAAAACAACAAATTGTTCTCTGCCATCAAGGTATGCTGTGAGCCAATTAATTAGTCGGGAGTTTTTCAGTATCTTGCTCAATTTGTAAAGTAGTTTTTTGTGAGAGACCTTGTCGAAAGCCTTTGAAAAATCCATGAAAATAGCATCTATTTGTTTCCCATTGTTAATTGCTTTCGCAAAGTCGTGCACTGTTAAAACCAATTGGGTAATTGTAGAGTAGCCTTTTCTGAATCCGTGTTGATGCTTTGTTAGTATATTATTGTTATCCAAGAATTCTGAGATATGATTATGGATTATGTGTTCCAAAAGTTTACATACCGTAGATGTTAAAGAAATTGGACGGTAGTTTTGAATGCAGTGCTTTTTTCCTGTTTTATGTAGTGGCTTCACTCTGGCCGTCCTCCAGTCACTCGGTACTTGTCCCTCGCACAATGACCTTGTGAACAGAACGTGCAAGTACTTAGATGCCCATTCTGCATACCGTTTTAAAAATGCGTTTGGAATGTTGTCCGGGCCAGAAGATTTTTTAATGTTCAGTTGTAAGAGCATGTTTAGTATACCTGGTTCGCTTATTTGGACATCGGATATAGGCGGCACAGACATTTCGAAAGGCGGCATTACATCATTATCACTTGTATAGACGGACTTGAAGTGTTTATTAAACGCATTTGCTATTTCTTTGCTTTCGTGAACTGCCTTACCATCAACATGAAATACAACACATTCCTTGGAGGTCGGAGAAATAGAACGCCAAAATTTCTCTGGAGCCGTGGTTATGAAAGTTGGCAGCGATTCACCATAGTAGCGTTGTTTATCGGCATGTACTTGACTTTTAAGCTGAGAGGAAATGGCGTCGATCTTTTGTTTTACCGACTGCTCGTTTTCAATTTTTAATTTTTTCTTTACACGTTTCAGTTTCCTTTGGAGCCGCAATGTCTCGCGGGAGATCCACGGATTATTGCGATTTTTCTTTTTAATCGACAACGGCACAAAGCGATCAATGCACTCTTTTACTATTTTTTTAAACCTGCACCACAGCGACACTACGTCTTCCGCGCTACTCGAAAAGTCGTCAAAATTAAGCGAAAGTATATCAATAATTGATACATCATCGGCTCGAGAGAAATTTCGGTAAGATGAACATTCAGATTTCTTTTCTAACACGGCGTCTGCAACGGTGAGTAGTACAGCCTCGTGATCCGATATGCCAGGTACTATCTCGCAATTAGTTTTGGCGCTAATTGATCCGCTGACAAAAAAAAGGTCGAGCATTGACTGAGAACTGCCTTGAATTCGTGTGCTTTGTTCCACAATTTGCAATAAGTCAAAGGAAAAAGCAATGTCCAGCATAGCTTCCCCTAGAGGGTCATGTTTTTTAAGTGAGAATGTTACCCAGTCTACATTAGGCAAATTAAAATCTCCTGATAATATAATGCGATTACCAGGTTTTACATTCGTACACAGATATTGCCTCAGCTCATCAAATACGGCAATGGTAGAATTAGGGGGTCGGTATATTGCCGCAATAACATACCTAATATTTGCATAGTAAGCTGTACAGAAAATACACTCTACATTGGGTATTTCAGGCATTAAAAAAATTCGCAAGGATGATTTAAAAAGTATGCTAACACCCCCACCTCTAGCATCACGGTCTTTTCGATACGAACTGTAGCCGGTGGGAACGAACTCACTGTCAAACACAGTGTCATTTAGCCAGGTCTCAGTCAAGACTGCTATATCCGGGTTGTGCAAGAGCAGAAGAGCCTCCAACTGAGTGGTCTTGTTGAGTATACTCCTACAATTGACATTTAATACTTTCAGGGTCTGGGATGTCTTAGTCGAAAGTCAGTTTGATTTTCTTTTAAGCCTGTAGCGAGAACCCTTTGATTCGTCCCAACCAAATAGGACGCTATCAATGCTTAGTTTGTCGAAAGTTAGTTTTACCTTGGCTCCATCTGCTCTCTCTTTCTCACAACTTTTCCAGAGTTGTTTGCGTATTTCCCGAACTCGCTTTGAATAGTCCTCGGCTATCGATATTCCTGAGCCTTTGAGCTTATGACATGATCGTAATATTGACATTTTTTCACGAAAGTCGAGGAGTTTCAAAATAACTGGTCGCACCCTGCCTGCTTGCTTTTTACCCAGTCTATGGCATCTTTCGACGCCACTCACCGTTAAACCAATTTTTTTCTGAAAAACTTCATCGGTTACTTTCATTTCCAGTTCCTGACCAGACTCCATGCTATCTTCCTCTATACCATAAATGATCAGGTTATTTCTCCTGCCTCTGTTTTCCAAGTCGTCCATCTGGTTCCTAACTGAAGTGAGCTGCCCCTGAAGTTCTGATATTGCGGCTTCCATATCTTGTACCTTCGTGGCTAAGACTTTCAGGCTGGATAACTGTCTCTCAATACCGTCAATCCGCTCAGTTAAAGAGGAAAGTTTGTCCTCTATCTTGTTCTGGGATACCTGCAGGTACTCCATTGTTGAATTCATCTTGCTCTGGCCAGATAGTAATTCCACTAGCATCTCTTTTTCTGTCGGACCAGGATTTGATTCAATATCGCCGCAACACAACAGATCTTTTAATAATGAAAAGACAGAAGACAGAAGGCTCTGAACACCTAGTGGGCAGGGCAGCAGCACTAAAAAACGGTCGTCACTTCGGTAACAATGTTCAGATTTAAAATCACTAACCTGCAGCGCAAAGCAAAAAGGATTGCTCAGCATGTTGCCGTGTCTGCTGCTACCATGCCCACTGGCGAAGAATGGCTCCGGCGGTAGTCTTATAGTCGTTGGAAGTGCCACGTGACATGACGTCGCCGATGTCGTCAAAGGTATAGTCGCTGATAGCCAAGGATGATCCTGTCCTGGGATGACACCGTCGTAGAGCAGTGTCACTGATACAGCATCAAATTCTTGAAAATGGTCGCCACGTGTCGTTTGATGAAGATCAGGCGGCGTCAGCAGAGCTCCGAGAAAGACCTGCAGCGCAAAGCAAAAAGGATTGCTCAGCATGTTGCCGTGTCTGCTGCTACCATGCCCACTGGCGAAGAATGGCTCCGGCGGTAGTCTTATAGTCGTTGGAAGTGCCACGTGACATGACGTCGCCGATGTCGTCAAAGGTATAGTCGCTGATAGCCAAGGATGATCCTGTCCTGGGATGACACCGTCGTAGAGCAGTGTCACTGATACAGCATCAAATTCTTGAAAATGGTCGCCACGTGTCGTTTGATGAAGATCAGGCGGCGTCAGCAGAGCTCCGAGAAAGACCTGCAGCGCAAAGCAAAAAGGATTGCTCAGCATGTTGCCGTGTCTGCTGCTACCATGCCCACTGGCGAAGAATGGCTCCGGCGGTAGTCTTATAGTCGTTGGAAGTGCCACGTGACATGACGTCGCCGATGTCGTCAAAGGTATAGTCGCTGATAGCCAAGGATGATCCTGTCCTGGGATGACACCGTCGTAGAGCAGTGTCACTGATACAGCATCAAATTCTTGAAAATGGTCGCCACGTGTCGTTTGATGAAGATCAGGCGGCGTCAGCAGAGCTCCGAGAAAGACCTGCAGCGCAAAGCAAAAAGGATTGCTCAGCATGTTGCCGTGTCTGCTGCTACCATGCCCACTTGCATGATGCATTGTTGTGCGCCTTTTTTCATAACCTTCGAGGTTAAGCCACCAGGCTTCTCGGATAAATCTGGCACGCTTCCATTCGCACCGGCAACATACGGCATCCGGCCGCGATGTTATCGCACTCGGACTTCACACGGAACATCGCGGCGACAGCGAAGGTGACGCGGATGACGTCGGCGTAAATGCGCCTGGAATGTACATATAATTGCGTTCACAATAATAAAAAAAAAGTTGTGTACGGGAAATACCGCTGCCATAAACTAGAAGCTTGTGTCCCCACAGTACGACCGAGTTTGTGGAGAAACAAACCCATTGTATGTTTTCTTCGTATTTCCAAGCGATTTGGTGCGACAGCATTTAAAAGCCCGGAATCAGGTTAGTCATGTCCGAACGACTGTCAGACCAGTGTTTTGTTGCGCTACGAGGACATTGTAAGAGTCACCTTACGAGAGTAAATATTCCCGACAAGGCGGGGCTCCGAGAAGTATTGTCAAGCGATTACCTATTTGCGCAGCTAAGCAATCGTGTGGCTCACAGCAGGCCCTACAACAATTGACCCGGTGTAGTTCAGCGGTTCCGGCTTCACTTTCTCAAACCTTCACAACCTTACCTTGGCGTATAACGTGCGAGATTAGCGTACACTTAACAGGCACGCATTATTTTAGTTATACGTCCGAACTGAAAAAAAGAAACCACGCGGAAACTTCCCTGGGAGTTGTGTAAGTATGCGGAAGCATTGTGCCACTTGCCAATCACCACGCAGCCCGGTTTCATTATAAATGTCATGAAACTTGATTCGACCAGCATAAACTCTTATCAACCCTCATCGGTCGTTATCAACCTTATCGAACATGATCCGACCGTTGTCAACTATTATCGGTCCTTATCAACCTGAATGTCCAGCGAAGCTCTTGCAAAACTGCCACTACAATTGCTGAGGGGGGCATGCAATGTTTTATTCATGGTTCGGATGCTTGTTTTTAACTTGTTCTTTATTGAAACATGTGCTGTTCTGTGTATTGTATGGGTGACCTCAATGAATGCATGCGCTGTTCGGTTCACTTCGCTGAGCGCTTGTAGCCTCTGCCTTACGTGGTTATGAGCCATTGCATTCGTCTTATGTGACGGACGGACAAATTTCTCATTTGGTAGGCATAGAAATGCTTATGCATTTAAAACTAAAATGGCATCGTTTATTAAACGAGACGAAGCTGCTGATTTTCGCTGTAACACAGGGACTATCTTTTCCTCTTTATTTCGTTCCGTCACGCGCACTATAGATCATGAGTTTTTCCTTACAATCTGTTTTTACACTGATAATATTCAAACCTTCGCATTGTCGGCACATTGCACTAAACACACGTAACACACGTAACAAATTAAGTAAACACCTAACAAGTAACACGTAAACACACGTAACATGTGCTCTATTTGGCGATGTCCTCTTGTGTCAAAAATTTGCCTAATACTAATTCTGTCTAAGCACCTTACCTTTCTAAATACCAAATGAAACACTTTACCATGCACCGAAACTTGAGAAAAAGGGGGGCGCGCAACCAGGCTTCGCGCTTGGATGGCACTCCATAAAGCCATTTGGCCCGCTCCTTCTTGCAGATTCTGACACCATCATCTTTCCTTATACGCCAGGGCGCAAATATGCATCAGAGCTGCACATTCGTGTCCATTTTTAGCATGGTCCACAAGCTCTTTCCCATCAATTCAACGGCGGACGAATCTTTTGCCCCTGTAGAGATGCTTTGCCGCATAGTAGCCAAACAAAAGCGTCCCAGGAAAAAAATTCAGCCAGCGGAATAAAACGAAACTGAACCTACACATATAGAAAGACCTACAGTATGCGCCACTAGAGTGCAATTAGCGGATTAGTTTTTACTGTGCTGTAATTGACGTTTTAAAAATCACCCCATGCATTTTAAATGGGTCTACAAAAGTGCCCCAGGAAAAAAATCTAGCCGGCGGAATTAAACTACACTCGACATATAGCGTGAGAACGTTGTCGGCATTGAGTGCCTAAAGTGCAAATCACGAAAAACGATCCATTGCTCAGCAATCGATTTTTAAAAAATGCTGCCCATAGAGTTACGCCGACCGCATCGCCCCAGGGTCGACTTCACCGCAGTAGTCGATGTCCCAGATTGCTGGACTTGCACATCGCCAGTCATCCGGGCAGCGCGAGCTCGAGATTGCCTGAGCCGCTCTGGTTGAGACACGCTGCCAACGCTGCCCGCTGCTCTCTTGTACTGTGTTCACATTAGATTCTGGTGGAGGTGCTGCGGTTTCCCCCAACCTGGAATTACGCACCCGAACTCTGCCGTCCGTCATGCCTGACGACCCCAGCCCGACATCCCCACCGGTTACTCCAGCCATCGTATGTGCCGGTGCCCAGCGTCAGCGGGATCCTGACATCTTCTGCGGCACCGATGAGAAAGACGTTGAAGATTGGCTGGAATCGTATGAACGCGCCAGTAACACTAACAAATGGGACGACACCCAGAAGCTCAACAACGCGATGTTCTATCTGTCGGGCGTCGCCAAGCTGTGGTTTCGAAACCACGAAGCCGATCTCCGCACATGGGCTCACTTCAAAACCAGCATTGCAGACGTTTTCGGCCGCCCTGGCATGCGCAAGCTTCGCGCTGAACAACGCCTGCGCAGCCGATCCCAGCAAACTGGTGAAACGTTCACCAGCTACATAGAGGACATCGTCGACCTCTGCCGGCGTGTCAACCCGACGATGGCGGAGGGGGACAAGGTACGTCACATCATGAAGGGCATTTCCGACGATGCCTTTCATATGCTGCTGTCAAAAAGCCCTGACACAGTTTCTCAGGTCATTGAGCTTTGCCAGAGTTTCGACGAGCTCTGCAGGCAGCGTCTTCTCACACGGCGCCCACCTGTGTCCGATGAAAGCCTCGCGAGCGTGGCTGTGGCTCCTGACATGGACTCCCTGCTTCACCAAATTAAAGAGTTCGTCCGTGCTGAGGTCGCTCGCCAGCTTTCGCTGCTGTCCTCAGCCACGTCACCACCCTCGTCTTTGCCGGCCAACCTTCGCCAGGTCATCCAAGAGCAAGTTTGCGCAGCTCTCCCTTCTGCCCGCGAGACTCCACCGGTGCCGACTCCCGCTGCTTTTCCCGAGGTGACTGCACCTCTTAGCTATGCCGAGGCTCTCGCACGGCCGCCACCTCAGACCTTTGTGCCAATCCCATCAGCCGTGCCACTGCGTCCAGCCCCTCACTTCGTTCAGCCGCGGTACCCACCCAGCAGTGGACAATGGCGCACCCCTGACAACCGCCCAATATGTTTTGCATGTGGTCTACCTGGCCACATTGCACGATTTTGCCGTCGCCGCCCAACATCCTACCGCCGTTGCTTCGACACCGAACCATACGGTTCACCATACCCGTCGTCCTCCGTGCCTCAGAACCCTGGCCAGATGTCTTCTTACTCGGACCACCGCCCTCTTGTTGACCACCGTTCGCCATCGCCCCGACGTCGCTCGCTTTCACCGATGCGTCGTCGTCCTTCTACGCCGGAACGGGAAAACTAATCGCCGCAGTTCCAGAAGCCAGAACTGCGTCACCCACGAACAGACCAAGGCCTCTCCCTTCTCCGACTAATATTATTGATGTATATGTGGACGGCGTCGCTGCACTCGCCCTCGTTGACACTGGTGCCGCAGTTTCGGTTATTAGTGCCACACTTTGCCGTTCGCTCAGGAAAGTTACGACGCCACTGTCAAACGTATCCCTTCGTACTGCGAGCGCAGACCGCATCACGCCTGCAGCTGCGTGTACTGCTCGTGTTGTGATCAACGGCCTCCTCTACATCGTCGAATTTTTGGTGCTGTGTTCTTGTTCCCATGATCTTATTTTGGGCTGGGACTTCCTTTCCGCTAATAAGGCCGTCATCGACTGTTCTCGTGCTGAGGTGGAACTTCAAACGCTGTGCGACGCCCCGCTCCTTGACGCTCGTGAACCTGACGATAAAGTTTTTGTTGCCGAAGACGTTACCATTCCACCGCACTCTTCTGCCCTAGCCACGGTGTCATGCAACCTTGTTGCTGATGCCAGCGCACTTTTTACGCCATCCGCCATTTTCGCTCGTCGCAAATGTTCCCCGCTGCCTTTCGCTGTTTTGGACGTTCATGCCGGCATCAGCAGACTGCTCGTCTCCAACCAATTGTCCTGTCCTCTCACTTTGCTTCGTGGGGAATGCGTTGGCCGCGTCCAGTGTGTCGACCCTGCTGCCATCATTGACATGCCTACTGGTTCCACCGCCACTCATGAGGTCGCCGGAATGACCTGTAACCCCACGCAGGAGCCGACTTCGCCCGATGTTCTCCATAGCTCCATCGCCGACACGTTGACTGTTTCCCAACGCGCCCAGCTTCTACGCCTTCTCGACAAGTTCCGTTCGTCTTTCGACTGCCAGCATGTTCCCTTGGGCCGCACGTCAACTGTTTGTCATCGCATCGACACGGGTACTAGTGCGCCACTGCGACAAAGACCCTATCGTGTATCCGCGACAGAGCGCCGTGTCATCGATGACCAAGTAGCTGACATGCTGAAGCGCGGCGTCATTCAGCCTTCGGATAGCCCCTGGGCATCTCCCGTTGTTCTTGTTAAGAAGAAGGACGGATCGATTCGATTCTGTGTCGATTACCGTCGTCTTAACAAAATAACTCGCAAGGATGTTTACCCTCTTCCGAGAATTGACGACGCCCTTGACTGTCTCCAAGGCGCAGAGTTCTTCTCTTCTATCGACTTACGTAGCGGCTATTGGCAAGTCCCCATGGCACCCGAAGACCAACCTAAAACGGCCTTTGTAACACCAGATGGCCTATATGAATTTCGTGTCATGCCTTTCGGGCTTTGCAACGCCCCAGCCACATTTGAGCGTATGATGGACAACCTGTTGCGTGGTCTCAAGTGGAAAACGTGCCTGTGCTACTTAGATGATGTGGTTATTTTTTCGCCCGATTTTCCCACCCATCTCTGTCGGCTGGAGGAAGTGTTACAGTGCCTAACTGCCGCCGGCCTTCAGCTCAACCTGAAGAAATGCCACTTTGGCGCGAGTCAGCTTACCATCCTTGGCCATGTCGTATCTAAACACGGTATTCTTCCTGACGCCGCCAAGCTCCGTGCAGTTGCTGATTTTCCCAAACCTTCCTCCGTACGAGAACTTCGCAGCTTCCTTGGCCTCTGCTCTTACTTTCGCCGCTTCATTCGGAATTTTGCGTCCATCACCGCTCCCTTGAATCAGCTTCTACGGAGCGACTTGAACAATTACGCCTGGTCCCCTGCCTGTGACGATGCCTTCCAAGAGTTGCGTCGTCTATTAACATCGCCGCCTATACTGTGTCATTTCGACCCGAGTGCTCCGATCGAAGTACACACTGACGCCAGCGGTGTTGGGCTCGGCGCTGTGCTCGCGCAGCGCAAATCTGGTTTCGACGAGTACGTCGTTGCATACGCAAGCCGCACCCTCACCAAAGCAGAGACAAATTATTCCGTTACGGAGAAAGAATGTTTGGCCATAATCTGGGCACTTGGTAAATTTCGACCCTAGCTACCTCTATGGCCGCCCCTTTGACGTAATTACAGACCACCATGCACTTTGTTGGGTGTCCACATTGAAGGACCCCTCAGGTCGATTAGCTCGCTGGGCTTTGCGGTTGCAAGATTTCGACGTGCGCGTTGTCTACAGGTCTGGCCGCCGCCACACCGACGCCGACGTGCTTTCCCGTTCGCCCGTGTCAACCGTAAGCGATGTCTGCCTCTCTGCCGTTGACCACGTACTTTCGTTCCCAGTAGGCTGCGACATGGCTTCGGAGCAACGCAAGGATGCCTGGATTAGTGCTCTTATCCGCTTCCTTTCTAACCCGTCGACTGTTCCTCCACCTTCTCGAGCTTTGCGCCGTCAAGCTTCGCACTTCGAAATGCGGGATGGACTTCTCTATCGCCGGAATAACGTCTCCGACGTCCGCAAGTGGTTGCTCGTCATACCGCGACATCTTCGTGGTGAAATATGTTCTGCCTTCCACACTGACCCGCAGTGTGCACACGCGGGTGTCTTCAAGACGTACACCCGGCTTCGCTCCAGGTTTTATTGGCGTGGCATGTACACCTTTGTATGCAAGTACATTCGGTCCTGCCCTCAGTGCCAACGCCGCAAGGTTCCTTCTCAGCATGTCTCTGGTCCACTACAGCCAATCCCGTGTCCTGCCAGGCCCTTCGATCGCATTGGGATTGACCTCTATGGACCCCTTCCGAGCACGGCTTCCGGAAACCGCTGGATAGTCGTCGCCATCGACCACTTGACGCGATATGCAGAAACAGCCGCTCTGCCTGCTGCCACAGCTCGTGATATCGCATCCTTTCTACTGAAAAACTTTATTCTCCGTCACGGTACACCTCGCGAACTTTTGAGCGATAGAGGACGTGTGTTCCTCTCCGAAGTCGTAAACGCGCTCCTTACTGAATGTCGCATCGTTCATCGCACCACCACCGCCTACCATCCTGAACTAACGGTCTGACGGAAAGATTTAACCGCACCCTTGGCGACATGCTCTCCAAATACGTCGCCTCTGATCACACTGATTGGGACCTCATTCTGCCATTCATCACGTTCGCCTACAACACTGCACCACAGGCGACCACAAACTTTTCCCCATTCTTCCTCTTGTACGGCCGCGAACCTTCGACTACCAGTACAAGAGTGCTCTCTTGTACTGTGTTCACATTAGATGTCTAATATTTACACACATGTCATTATTTACAATGCGGAGTAACGTAGTAGATGCTGCTAGCCCGGGTACAGGCATACATACAACAATTCACATGTGATGTGAAACGTCATACTATAAATAGAGGACCATTGAAACGGCCTGAACCACTAAGCACACCGTGTTGGAAATCCTATCTGCAAAACATCACTTTAATAAAATGTAACCTTACAAATGGGACAGTTACGCGCACAGGCGTCATCAGTTAGAGCTGCGTCGCAGCCGCAAGCTGCAGGACGAGGTAGCATGAACTAAAGTCAACAAAGCATTAATTGCGAAACAACGAAACACGAGGTCCATATAATGGTATTAGAACGTTATAGTCATTATAGTACTTGTATAATTTATCAGATACACGAAACATTACTAAGAAAGAGAGCACAGATTTAGGATAATTCGATTTATTATTTCTAGCACCTCGACATCTCCTACGGCTAAAGTCGTCTAGTGGCCTTTTTTTGCAAGTAATATATACTTAACTGCCACTGATCTGTAAATTCTGTTTGACATTGTCAACTGCCCTTCGAAGGTTGAGCGTTCGCAAGTCGGATAGCGAACCACATAAGTTTGCATCGACACGCCTCTGTAAACCGTTACAGGCAGTTGAAAACTTCAAACATTTGAATGCAGGCTTCCAAACATCGCTCGTAGAAATGCAGTAAATCTCGCCATAGAGGACGAGAATTGTTCCAGAGTGGACTCGCGTTTTACGTAAAATGAGGACTCAAGGCGCCGTCCCACACGACAGTGCAGTTTTGCAAGATGCGACAGCAAAGGTAGCACTGGAAACCAACAAAATAAGTTGCAACTGCGTGTCACGCATACGCAACATTTAGACAAGTTTCGCTGGCTGGTGTATAAAAACCTGGTGCCCAAGAGAAGCGGCCAGAAGACATTTGCTGTCGTATCAACGTTGATCTGTGGGCAGCAGCTGTCTTCGCTTCACCTGCAGGACCTTCGTGAAAGCCAAGATGTTTCCAACGGTGAGAATTCTTTTATGACTACTTTCCGGACCGATGACTTGGTTTCAGAGAAGACTGGCTGATCTTTTCCTTTTTTCAGGGTTTACGCAGAATGGTGGAAAAAATTGTTCAATATATAGTATTACCCCAACCTATTGTAGCATGTAATGATGTTCATGATGTAGAATAAATTAAAAGAGCGAAAAAAGACGACACGGTCAGGAGAGGTGACAATACAAGTGCTTCCTTTCTTTTCCGTGTTTTTCCTTTCTTTTCTGTGTTTATTCCGCGTCATGAACCAAGTAGCCTAAAGTACACGTCTTTTTGCGGGAAAAGTTGATGTGTTGGTAGTAGGTGCAGATCACTTATATACGCACTTTCGTGCGCCAAGGATTCTTTCATCTTCGAAAAGTTCTGACTCTGAGAAATGTTTACGTGAACGGTCGTGATCAGCTTTTGCGGAGTTCACTCCTTAGATCACGTCTCCAACTAAGATAAAGTCAACACGTCACGAGTGTGTTGCATAAGTATTTCCGTTTGTTTGTTATTTGTGGTGTCTTAATTTATTCTCTTATCTCTTCTAATTTTAGTTACCTGTTGACGTTGTACTTATGGTTCACTGTTTATGTCCCCCACTGTACTCCTGATGTACCATTTAAATATTGAAATTGATCAGTGACGTGTACAAGCCCTTGAATATATCCGGATATAAGTGGCAAAAAAACAGTAAAAGGTCTTACGTGTCAACTCGCTCGGGTTTGCTCAACATGTGCGATCGCTCCCAACAATGCTTCCGAGTTACACGTTGTCACTCTGCTTCATAAACACAGAATGAAGAACTTCGCTCGTGCTTTATTTTAAGGCTCGAGAGGGCCTTTTCTATCAACTCGTATTCAATTCATTTCTGTTAATGTTGTCAGTAAATGTACAAGTCGTAGACAAAGGCAGCCTGTTCGCTCGAAAAACGCCCCAGGCCTCTTCATTATGAAATCAACTAAAGTGAGAAACTTAATCATAAAATAATAAAATACGGCTACAACAAATATAAAGGCGCAAAAATATTCCGTCAAGCACGTACAGACACCTATCTTAACCAGAATACAAGGGAGGTTAAAAATACTTTACTTGACACAGAATTCAGTTTGGAAGCTACAGACGAGTACTACCAATGTAAACATCAAAATAAAGAGTACAAAACCGCTTTCAATGCACCTGTCAAGAATTTCGAGTCCATGCTGCTCAAAAGACCGAAAAAGGAAACGAATAAGTGTCCCTGAAATGGGCCCAGAAACACTTTTTGAATATAGTAAGAAAAACGTTCCCCGACAGTCGCCAAGGCTACATTCAGCAAGTACGCGAAATATTGCTGAACTGCATGAAGCAAGAAATTTAGTCTCGTGTCAAAAACGGCAGAGTCAATTTGTATCGCTCCGCAATGCCGTCATGCAGCGTCATCGAAAGCAGCTAGAAAAGCGCAGTCTACCTCGGCCGCCACGCGGAGTCACGACGAGTGCTATCGCTGTTTTTGATGCCGCGGCACTCAAATTTTGGCCGGGACTTCCCCTTATTGGCTTGGCCACTGTGTAGTTTCCAGTACCTTAGCGGAGACGGAGAGAATGGGAAATCTAGGTATCGGTGCGATAACTACAATTTTTTGAAGGATTCGTCAGAAGACGTGCTTTATTAGTAAGACCATTCTATGATTAGATACTTGTAGGGCCCCTTTAATATATCAAACGCTGTGTGTTTTCACTAAAGTAACACTGTTTCAACATGTGTATAACAGGTGAGCCGATATCACCTCTGTGCGAGGCCCAACGTGATATCCGCTGGAACGCTTTCGTGCTGTTGTAGAATACAAACGTTCTTTTTGTTCATTCCAGTTGCAAGTGCTACTCGTCTACCTCGTCGTCGAAGGCTACGGACTACACCACCACCAGCAACCGGCACAAGCCGGATACAGAGGCGTCGGCTTCGGTGGCTACGCTGCTTCAGGGACCCCTTACGGAGGATACGATGCCTATGCGTCCGTGGGTATCACTAGCTCTCTCTATGCACACTTTAGTTTAGGCCATTTCAGAGAGCACGTAATATTTCCGGTCACTTGCCCTGACAGTTGACACTTCCGTGAAAATTAGTGCATGTATTTTCTCACGCACTCGGTAATAAGGATATATTTAGCCTTACTAAGCCACAACGTCTTATGCTTTGAACTTATGCCTGTACAATTTTAGGCATTTTCTGGCTCTCCCTACTCGTAGCTAGTATTGTAAGCAATCGTCAAAAGTGCAGGTGCGGGAAATTACTGCTCAAAGCAATTATAGTTCTTGGCCCCACAACTTCTCTGCTTTATCTCTCGTTAAACCTTCTTCGCCCTTTCGCTCTCAGTCGTAGCTTTTGTCAGCTAAATTTAGCCGTATATTTTGCGCTATTTCATTTGTCCTTTCATTCATTACTTTATCAGTGATGCAGTTGAAAGGTGAAATTCTCTATTGACCCATCGTGTGGGCTCAGCTGAAATGATCACAAAAACATGTTATCTAGCTTAGTAAGATTATGATTGTTTGCATGTCGACGTTTTCCTCTATATTTTAAAGCTCGCCATTCGCGATCATAAAGCTCTAAACACATTTTGCAAACGCTCGGTTCAACAAAGCATTGCAATCGACAACGGTATGGATTACCACGATAATAAATACTTGGAGAACGCCGCTACCACGCATACGCTAATTCTTCGATAACGATGTTGCCCTCTAAACAAAAAAGGCATAGTTCTTCTGATTTACTGCCAAACAGTCTCACCGAAAAAGCAAGCCTTCTTGACAACACTAATTTTGTAAAGGCGCTGTTTCCCGAATTTCTCGTAAAATTGTAGCTTTAGCTTAAAACTTCTCAAGATTGCTTCGTTTCGACCTCTATAACGGTATAATTCACGAATCCATAGCTGCAGTGCTTAGCTGATGTTATGGATTATGCTATATGCTCTTAAGCACTCGTCAGAATATAGTCAAGAATTGTGTTTCCAATTCATCTCTACGGTGCTATACACTAAACTTTTACATAACCGTGGCCTGACGATATATTCTCGTTATTCTTATGCCTTACAGCCACCTCAGCCGTACAGTTTCGGCTACGACAACGTGGACGAGTACGGCAACCGGCAGTTCCACAGCGAGCAAGGTGACTCAAACAACGCCAAGACCGGCTCGTACGGCTACCGTGATGCGAACGGCCTCTACCGGCGGGTGAACTACGTGGCCGACGCGAACGGCTTCCGGGCCACTGTGGACACTAACGAGCCGGGAACCGCCCCTGGTGCCAGCGCCGACGTGGTCTTCAACGCTGCGCCAGTCGTCCCTCCCGTCCCCTCAGCCGCTACACAGATTGGTGCACCCGCAGCCTATGCAGTTAGGGCAGCCGCACCGTACAACGCTGGTGGCTACAGCGGCTACGGCAGATACGGATACAACCCTTACGGAGGCGCTGCTGGAGTCTACGGATACTCACCGTACGGGCGTCACGGTTACGTTGCCAGTGGCCCAGCACTTGGCGGATACGCTTACGGCGGCCAATCCCCGTACGGCTACGGTGCCGCCGGCTACGCGCCGGGTTACGCGCCGGGAACATATGGCGCCCCTTCGGGATACGGAAGTAGGCCGTCGGCTCATCACGGATACCGGCACCGTCGTTAAGGAAACGCTCTGTCACACTATAACTAAAGTGCAGAAATGAAGGTGGGGTTTTCTGAATAAACTGATAACATTAGGACAAAAACGCGTGTCCCAAAATGGAGATCATTCGTTTGGAAACAGCAGGCGAATGTCACTGTCCGAAGTCTAACATTCTGCACGCAAAAAATCACAGATTATTTTCAGGAAACCATTACCTCGTTTCTACTAGCAACACGTGAGCATTAGCGACTATCTTTAATAATGAGTGCATGTGTGACGTACTCCTAATTTCATGCTTTGCAGTAATTCGAAGCCAAAGAGTGAAAATAGTGACATAGGGTCTTGATCTCTACAGCGAGTATACGTTTTTCTTTTTTTTTTTAAATCAGCATTTCTTTGTAGCTCTGTGTAGCAGCCCTCAGGGTGCTAAGAGGCTTCAAACTGCACAGCGAATTTGTTGCAGATATTCGCGACCGGACTAATGCATTTCTCTTGTAAGAGTTTATCAACTCTCAATTACAATGGGTAGTGCAATGCGCAGGAACAACCTTTACGGGATTTTATAGCGATTGGGATTCTTTGCAAACTTTAGCTCGCTGCCTAATGGATCTAACCTCTTCCACGTAGCGAGTGGACCCAAGTTGTCTACTAGATGGAGCCCCCTGGTAAATGCAGGGTGCTGCCCTGTCGATTGAGCAACTTGGGTCGGGTATGTGCGCGTAGACAACTTCGGCAATGCGCACGTGATACTGGTACGTGCCCACTCTTGACCAATCACACAAAATGGATATGGCATGTTGACTCAAAGGTTATGTGGTGTTAAATATATTGTTACGCGCTATGCCGAGCATGGAAGAATGCGCCAGAAAGACGGTGAAGACGACGATCTGGGCAGCGCTTGTGTTGTTGTTCTGCCATCTTGCCTGCAGCCGTCTCTCTCTGTATATATCTTGTAAATATAATTTTCCTATCCATTTTTGCCACTCTCATCCCCGTGGCAATATTACCGCTATGGCGCTCAATCTGCAAAAAGATGCCGCCGCGCAGAACGCGGCCGCTTGATGGATAGCCGTTGCAACTCAGTTGCAGAATACTAGCGGTTGCTACGGAGTCTCAACTGGGTTGCAGTGATTACAACGACATATGCTGTGCCGTAGTATCATTCACCACTGTGGTCGCCAGCGAGGTTGCCACTTCGTGAGTCAGCTGATGTGCCCGTATGGTTTTGTGGTTCACTGTTGGCATGGAGATACAAGGGTCATTCTAACAATGATCACCATAACATAAAAAATAATGTCATCCCCAATTAAACATCCATCGTGAGAAGTATAGCTAATCACGTTAATGTCGGAAATCATGTGCAGAAGATTGATGCACTGGTAATTTCTCTTTTTTAATTTCGATGAATATTCTTAATTATCTATGTATCCGCGTTGTAATACAGGGTGTCCCAACTATCATGCACCAAGATTTGAAAGTATGCAAATTTCACGTAGCTGGACAGAACCAAGGTAATGTTGTTTGGCGTCGCTTGGAGATAGTGAGATTATGTTTTGCATTCCGCCTAAATACTTAATCAGTCTTAATTAACAAATTAACTTCTCAAATGGTATATTTAGATTAAAAGTATCAATGAAAAAACCGCACAGCACTATGAAAAACTGCCGATACAGCTTTCTGTTGCTCACTACGTGCTACATAAAAGTGTTTTTCTGATCCTGAAAGAAGCCCGCGAATACGCGTAAAGTGCCTCGGGCGGTCAGTCGCGCGGCAATTAGAATATAATCTTGGAATGACAAGTGTTTTCAACTAGTCGCATGTTTTTTTTTTCTTTCGCATTCCGTATGTTTAATGCGTCTGAAAATAGTCTATTATAATGCCATATAATTTGAATTAACTATGCAGAAAGCAATTTTCTTCGCTATGTCAATCACGAAGAAGTCCCGTCAGAAATGAAAGCCCAACTGCAGCAGAATTTTATTAGTTTACAGAGTTTCTGCCATCAAACCAATGTTACCAAATAGCAGTGGGCTTTTCATATTAGCAGCCTTTCAACCGCACTTGAGCCGACGATGCGCGGACCTGGTGGTGTCGCTATCATATAAGATTTTGCAGGGTGCCGCGGGCATCGAAGGCCCCACAATAACGTCACCCGCAGAAACCAAGCAAAGCACGCAGTTGCCCGAGTGTGTCGACGGCGAGCTACGTCGAGCTAAAGCCGAAGGTGGAAAGGCTTTACGTCGAGCGGGCTCGTCGCGGCACCTTGCTGATCTTCGAGGTCGGAGCTGGCCAAGGCTCTCTCCCAAAGCTCGTTGGTGTGGTAATGGTTCGGAGGATTCAATGGTGCTTCTCTGCAACCCCCTACTATGTGCGTGAGGGACGTAGGCTCTGCGCAGAAGAGGCATTGCGGAGAGAATTGTGTAGGGGCTATGAGGTGGTTTCTGGTTGGGTATGGAATGTATTATCCTGTAGAGCTCGGAGGAATCGCTCCTGCTCTCTAGGTAGTGACTTGTGTGGGGGTGCGTATGTTCTGCGGGTTAGCTTGTTTTGTTGTGTAATGTCTTGATACGTACGAGATTAGAGGGTGCTTGCGCTCGGGTTCAGATTCCTCGGCGTCGGCTCGGTGGGTCAAATCTCGAGCCACGTGGTTGGCGACCTCGTTGCCAGGAATGCCGTCATGAGCTCGCGCCGAGATGATCAAGACTGATCTGGTTGGCGGCTTTTGATTGATGATCTTGAGCGTAGTGGCATGAATTATGCCCCTAGCGAAGTTGTGGCACTCCTGTTAGGAGTCGGTCACTGTGACTTCAACCTGTGTTTGGGAGAGCGCGAGTGCTATTGCCACTTCCTCAGCTTGGAGGGGATAATCAACGCAGTGGAGCCGCGAGTACCATGTCATGTGTCACTTCCAGCGAGCGGTATGGCGGCGTTCTTTTAACGTTAAGCGCCCCGTGTAGCAGAAACCCAGGTGTCGGTATCGGCGGAGTTGTCCGTGTGCGACAGTTTCCGTATATATTTAGGTATATGTGTATGCCACGCCTTGCTACATGTACATGCGGTATATGCAGGTTATATTGCCACACCCTTCTACAACTAAAGTTGCTCATACCTTCTCTTACGTTCTTGACAAAGTTATTTCTCGAAATTTTGAGAATGACAGCCCACAAACAAATGTCATGGAACGAAACACCGATAGCGCATGCATTTTATGTTAAATATTCTCATACTGAAATATTGAAAGTGCGAAAAAAAATAGTAACCTAAAAATGATGGAATTTTTTTGATGCGGCTGTGCACAACCTTCGGGATCGGCCCACGCAAGAGGCCGTGTTTCTACCAGAAAGCTGGCCTGCGTGTAACCGTAAAAAATGCGGTTATATAAGCTGCTGTTGTCCGGAAGCGTGAAAAGCAGTCACGGATCTTTTAATGCTGTTCACGGATCTTGTAATGTTTTAAAGCTGTTGTTTTAACAGCGGAGCTGTTATGCCGGCGGAAAGACCGTGATGCGCCGAAAAAAATGCGGGCCGCTCCCGGCGGTAGTGCAGAAAGGCTCCAAGTGGAATGGCACATACCCCTGTGAAATAGCGAAGCTGAGCCTGGATAAGTAGAGCGCAGGCGGATCGCTTGCGCATCGCCCACTGATGAACCGCATGTACCCTGCGGAGCACGATACGCTCTGTCCTTTTTGCAAAAAAGACCACCCTGCCGCACATCTTGGCCCAGAGCACAGAACTCAAGATCCCCCTCCTCCCCTTCCCGCCAACACCCCCAATCCCCAGCCCCTTTAGCGATGGGAGACTTTGTTATCCAGCGCTGACCATGGAGCTGGATAGTGGGCTCTGGGACAATTAACGCCCCTCTTCCTTGTAAAGAGGATGCAGGAGCTTTTCTGTGGATTGAGCTTGAAGCCATTCTGATTCGCCCAGGTTGAGACATTGTTCAATCAAAACTGAACGTGTCGCTCGCAGACTGCGATGTTACACGATTTAAGTCCAATCTGAACATCATCAACATATACTGAGTAAAACATACTTTGTGGTATAACGGAACGTAAAGAGTTAATTTTAATAATAAAAAGGGTACAGCTAAGTACGCCACTCTGCGGTACCCCAGTTTCCTGTGTAAATGGCCTAGAGAGGGCATTACCAATTCTAACTCGGAAAGTTCGGTGTGAGAGATAGCTTTCAATTATGCTGAGCATGTTGCCACGGATACCCATTCCTGATAAGTCTCTGATAATGCCATGGCGCCATGTGGTGTCATAGGCCTTTTCCATGTCGAGAAAAACTGACAAGAAGTATTGTTTATGAGCAAATGAATCGCGTATGTTTGCTTCAATGCGCACAAGATGGTTGGTTGTGGACCGGCCTTCTCGAAATCCACACTGGTAGGGATCCAGCATGTTGTTTGATTCTAGGAAATGCAAAAGACGGCGATGTATCATTTTTTTCAAAAAAGCTTACACAAGCAGCTTGTAAGTGCTATCGGACGGTAGCTTGTTACCAAGGATGGGTCTTTACCCTGTTTCAAAACTGGGACAACGATAGCTTCCTTCCATGCCGCTGGAAGGTGTCCGGCTACCCAAATGTGATTAAGAAGTGCGAGCAATGTTATCTGTGTGTCCGTGTGCATATTCTTGATCATGTCATACATAATCCTGTCTGCGCCCGGCGCAGAGCTTTTGCAGGCGTTCAATGCTGCTTTAAGCTCGGCAATGTTGAATGGACGGTTGTATAGATCGTTTCCTCTGCATTTGCGGTCCAGTGTCTTCCGTTCTTCTATTTGTGTTTAAGGAATGTGTATAGTGCGCGGAGCTAGAGACATACTGAAAATGTCTTCCGAGAGCGTCTGACTTGTCTTCTAACTTGTTTCCTTGATTATTTACCAAAGGCAGCGGATGCGGTTCCTGTCCCTTTAACCTTCTGAGCACATTCCACACTTTCTTTTCTTGGGTATACGAATTTATTCCCGACAAAAACCTCTCCCAGCTTGCTCTCCTAGCCTGCCGTCGCGTGCGCCTTCCCTGTGATTTAGATTGTTTGAATTGAAGGTCTTCTGCAGTTGGGTATCGATGCAGAATGCCCCAGGCTTTGTTTTGCTTTTTCCGAGCTTGCCTGCAGTCCACGTTTCACCAGGGAACTCGTCTTTCGCATGAACGACCTTTTGTTTGAGGGATGAACTTTTCTGCAGCGTCAATAATAAAAGCGGTAAAATATATTACAGCATGATCTATACTAAAATTACTTATAAAATCTCGTGATAAGTATGTGCATTCTTTAAAACAATTCCAGTGCGCTACGGCTAGTTTCCAGCGAGGGTCATGCGGAGGGGAGTCATGTTGTTTCAACAAGTCCAGTGCCACTGGGATGTGGTCACTTCCAAGTGGATGTTTAAGCACACGCCATTTTAAATCGGGGAAAAGAGAGGCATAGCCAATTGACAGGTCCATTGAAGAGTAAGGATTATGATAAAGATTGTAATATGTTGGTTCCTTCCCATTGAAGAGACACGCACCAGAGTTCAGAAGAAAGTTTTCTATAACACGACCTCTTGGGTCACATCGGGAATCTCCCTACAACGTGTTATGAGCATTAAAATCACCCACAAGTATGTAGGGTTCTGGCAGCTGATGAACAAGATTATAAAACTCAGTTTTTTCGAGAATATAGTGTGGGGGTATGTATATAGAAGATACAGAGACCAGTTTATTAAAAAGAATTGCCCGAATTGACACTGCCTCAAGGGCCGTCTGAAGGGGTACATGTTGACAAGCTACGGACTTGTCTACAACTATTGCTACACCACCGGACGACGCAAGAGCGTCGTCTCGGTCTTTCCTGGAAATGGCGTATTGCCGGAGAAAGTTGGATTGTGTAGATTTAAGGCGTGTCTCTTGAACACACAGCATCTTAGGATTAAACCTGTGTAGGATTTCTTTGACGTCATCGAGGTTGTGTAGGAGTCCTCTGACGTTCCAGTGTATTATTTGTGTATTCATGTTGAAAGTGTTTTTGTGCTGTGCGCTCAACAGACTAACTTAACATGCAGAGCCCTTGTCGGGCCATGTGATGCGGGCTTTTTCTTTTTTGGAGCGATCGCGAGATTCTCGCGGCTCCTTAGGCGCTAACGGCGCCGTCTGGCCGCTTCTTGTGTCCATCGCGTCTTGCGAGGCGCTGGACACGCGCTCTTGCGAGCGGTTGGTTTGACGGAAAGGCCTCGCCTCGAGGGACGAGGCCCTGGAGGCTACCAGCCCAGAGGTCGATGGCCCCTTCTTGTGAGTTGGCGCAGCAGCGCTAGCTGCAGCCGCCGAGGGGGCGGATGGCGTCACTGCCGGCTCGCTGCTTGCGGGCCGCGCAGGCGCTGGAAGCCGTTGTGTCGCTGCCCCCTGACGCGCCACATCGGCAAAGGTGTTCTTGGGCAGGTACGATACCCGCCTACGTGCCTACTTGAATGTGATATTTTCTTTGACTTTAATAGTCACAATTTCTTTTTCTTTCTTCCATGACGGGCACGACCGTGAGTATGCAGCGAGCTCACCATCACAGTTGACACAATGTGGAGTGTTATTGCAAGTTTCGGTGGAATGTTCTTTGGCACTACACTTAGCACAAGTTTGCCGGCCTCGGCAGTTCTGTGAACTGTGCCCGAATCGCTGGCACTTGAAACACCTCAGAGGATTTGGCACGTATGGCCTAACACGAAGTTTGATGTACCCGGCCTCGATGGACTCGGGCAGGACACTTGAACCGAAAGTAAGTACTAGGTGCTTGGTCTTGATTTCTTTGCCGTCGCGCCTCATTTGAATTTATTTAACGCTTATCACATTCTGCTCGCTGAAGCCCTCCAAGAGTTCAGCCTCCGTTAGCTCCATTAAATCATCATCTGAGACAACGCCACGGGTGGTGTTCATAGTACGATCTGGGGTTACTGTCACTTGGGCGTCCCCAAATGATACTAGATTGGGCAGTTTCTCATATTGCTTCACATCACGGAGCTCCAAGAGGAGATCCCCGCTTGCATTCCTGGATTCTTTATAGCCTGGTCCAAAAATATTAGTTACTTGCACTTACTAATTATTATTACTTGTTACTAGTACTATTACTAGTACTATTATTACTAAATATTATTACTTGTACTTACTAATTGAATTAAAGAAATGATAAATAAATGTAAATGAAAACGGAGGAAAAAACAACTGTCCGCAGGTGGGGAACGAACCCACGTCTTCGCATTACGCGTGCGATGCTCTCACCATTGAGCTACCGCGGCTGACGAAGTTAAGTACTTTGTTGCTTTTTATTGCCTTTTTTCTTTAGTACGCTTGGTTTTGTTTTCGGTTTCATGTTTGTAGCATCGTGTCGATACTTTTTAAGGGGAGGGTATTGACACGTGCACATGTTTAACTTTCTCCGGTGACCGCTTTTCACCAGCTAACAAATGTTAAACGTTATATAGCTCGGGACAAGACGCGCTTGCATGTATCGGAAGTGTATCGAACGTTATCGATGCTTCTCTCCGTTGTCAGTTGTCACCGACGCGTATGTAATCTGATTGTATGAGCGACGCGTATTGTCTAGTACTTTCTGGAAGGCACGCGGGCACCAGGGATTATTCTGGAACCTTCCATGACTCATGTATAAAAGCCGACGCGTTTCGCCGCTGATCATATTTCGACGAATGCCGACTGTGTTCGCCGCTATCGTTGTTGTTCTTTTAGTGTAGTTTGCTTTTGTGGACACAGGTTCGCCAAATAAGGATACAGTTTTGACATACACAGTTTTACGACTGTTTTCTTCACAGTCACTTGTACGTGACAATATATTTCTTATTATAGTTTGATGATATTGCTCATCGCTGCTTCCGTCTGTAAAGCAGCAGACTGGTTGCGTGAGAATGCTCTAGGTATTGCCTAGCTGTGAGAATCGACTTTTGAGTAAGTTCGTAATAGCTCATTTCTTTACTGAAGCTGTGCACGCAAGAGACGGTAGAGACTACGCGGTGGGCTGCTTTTCTGGCGTTTGTTCATTTTTGCATTGTGTTCGCTGCGTCAATGAAAGGTAGTGGTGTATTTTTCTCAACCAGGAAAAAGTTGTCCAAAATTTACACGAGTACTCAATACTTGTCCAGTTGGATAAGCGCCACAAATGCGCTCGTGGTAAAGTACACATCATTTCTAGATCGAAAGACACTTAAAACCCTTTTATATCCTATTCGCTTTAAGATGCGATGTCCGCGACATACGACATCTATGCGAATTTTTGTTCTCACTGAGTCTCATCATGTCTACGGCGCTACTAGGCACTCACGCAATCGCGTGTTTAAAAGTAGGCGTTGATCCATTCCTAACGTCGGCACGGCACGAGATTGATACACTCAGAGACTGAGTGTTGAGTTTTGTTATTTTTTGATGTCCGATGCTAAAGGATATAAAAAACTAGCGTAGCTTGCATTGGAGGCGCAATGCTAAAGAGACAACAAATCTGGTGGGCTGCTACCTAGTCCTCGCTTTTGGGCAAGGCTAAGCACTACCAAGTCATCCCCAGATTTTTACGGAATTTATTGATTCTTGATCGATTATCGATTAGCTATTGCTTGGCTATCGATTGGCTATCGATGACTGAATAAGCTTAAGTAGGCCCAACCATGCCTAGCTAGACTTAGCATGGCTCAGCATCGCCAGTTCACAGCTGGGTATGTGCCATTGCGATTGGCCCTTTTCTACCCAACCGCCAGGATCGGCCCACATATTTCGCGGCCGTAATAACGGCCAGCTTAGACAGCTCCGCTGTTAAAATTCAGCAGATCCAATGAGTTGGAATGTATCAACAGCGAAGCCTTGTGTAAGTGCTTACAGAGTCGCACCACGATTATACGCACGCACGCATGCACGCACACTCACAAACACACACACACACACACACACACACACACAAATTATACCGAGCCTTTTATTAGGCGGAATTATTCACTACAAGTACAACAGACGCCTGGAACGCATCATAGTTTCATAGGCAGCATGCGCAACCACACGTCGCGCAGATAGAATCCATTCTATCCGCAAGAAGCGTTTATTTCCTTATTAAGGCGGGCCTTATATATCTCATCGTTCTGTCGACCTTGAACGTCCTTTAGTGAAAACCCTGTCTCCACGCGAAATAGTACACGATGACGACTGGGTGTAGTAATTCACTTAATACACCGACCCGGATCGTGCCTTAGCTACAGGGTGTTTCAATTTACTTGGGCCAAACTTTAAAAAAAAAATTCAAATGTTATGTAAATGGCCAGAACTAATGTAATGTTGTTTGGCGTCGCTGGGAGATATGCAGATTATTTTTACATTCAGCCTAATCAGATAATTATGTCTAATTATTTAGCCAACTTCCTAATAATTATTGTTAGATGGAAAGTCTCAATGAGAAAATTGCAGAGCAACATGACAAACTCCCGATACAGCTTTGCGTTGCTCAAAATAGGCCACGTAAAAGTGTTTTTCTGAGCGTGAAAGATGCCCGCGAATACACGGTAAATGCCTCGAGCGGCCAGTCAGGCGCTAATTTTGCGTGTATTCGCAGGCATCTGTCACTCTCGGAAAAACACTTTTACGTAGCACATATTCAGCGACGCAAAACTGTATAGTTTTTCATGTCGCTCTACAATTTTCTCGTTGAGACTTTTCATGTAATTAATTATTTGAGAAGTTGATTTATTCTTTAAAACTAAATATGTAGTGAGGTGGAATGCAAGTGAGTGAGTACGAACTTTATTGAGGTCCTGAGGAGAAAGAATTAAAGCGGGGCCGGAGGCCCCGCCAATCAATTCGGTGGTTCCACCCAGGTAGGTGCCGCTAATCAGAGTCCTTCGGCGACGGCCCGGGCCCTCTGGAAAGCCTTCAGCTGAGCGAATGAGCTCTGTACTTCTGAGCGCTGAGTCCCAGGAGGACTGGTCAGGAAAGTCCGTGCCCGCGTTGGCAGGGCACAGCCAGAGCATGTGTTCGAAGTTGTATTCGTGGCCGCAGTGTGGGCATGCAGTAGGAATGTCAGGATTGATCCTGCTTAGTGTTGCTGGTGTGACGTATGTCCTAGTCTGCAACTGTCTGTAAGTGACGGTGGAATGCAAAAAAATATCTGCGTATCTCTATGCGGTGCCAACAAAACCACCTTAGTTCTGTCGGACTACGTCGCATTTGAATATTTTTAAAGTTTGGCCCAGGTTAAGTCAAACACCCTGTATATGCAAACGCTCACGCAACAATTGCGTCGGTGTGCGGGTCACCGTCGTCATCGTCTTCTATGAGTAAGCAAGCAACGCTCACGGCACAATACTGATTGTGCGCGGGTCACCGTCTTGGTGTTAATTCAGGCACTCGAACCCACCACCTTTGGTGACAGTCAAACTCTCGAGCTTATGATGGAGTCGAACCCACCAACTTTGTCTTTAAGGCGAAGTTAATTAAGGTACGGTTAACATAGAGTCAATTAGGACACTCGAACCCCCAACCTTTGTTTTTAAATAGGGCGAGGTTAGTTAAGGCATAGTTAATTAAGGTAGCGTCAATTAAGAGACTCGAACCAGCGACCTTTGGTGGGAGAAAACAAGTAGGAAGAAGAAACAACGCATTTGAATGACAATGGTAATTTAATGAATATCTCCTGAGCACGCACGCTTTCGCCTTCGCCCTTTTTGGCGTATGCTAAAGTGACTGTCAATTTTTACCGTGCAGCCGCGAATGCGGTAAGGGGAGCTTTCTGCTTTTTTTGTGTGTGTGTTTCCGCCGCATGGCCAGCACCGCAGCTGCCGCAGATTGCGCGGAGACTAGAGCCATGTGGTGGGTATTCAACGAACCAAGCGTCTGTGACGCGCGACTCTTCCACTGTTATTGGTTGGCCTATTCGGCGATGTTCGGAGAAAACCCGGCGATGTTCGGAGAAAAATCTCGCTTCTAAAAGACCTGTACCCAGCAGAAATGTGTGAAGTGTGGGAGGCGAATTGCACTCACGAAGAAACAGAAGGCGAAGACCAAGAGCACGTGGATATGATTATAGTGCTCGGCAAAACACGACGGTGACGTAGAACACCAAGCACGAGGGCAGGCTGCGCAAGGAAGAAATTAAAAAAAAACTCGGCGGTAATGCAGTTCCACGCAACGTGAAAGCTGGGGAAGTGCGGAGCAGTGATTCGCCGGTGTTTCCCTTGTGTTTATCTTGTGTTAGCTATTCTTTTCACGATGTGGAGATTAGCCTGCCTGCGTTGGCGAGCATCTTCAGCTTTTCGGGCTTTGTAATTGAGATGTTTGCGATTCAAGCAATAATGAAAAAGTTCACTAATTAAAAGCAATTAAATAAATAATACTTCGTGATGAAAAAAATACTGGCTGTAAGTACACACGACTCCGGCTACTATGCCCTTCAGCGCCTGGGTTTTTTTTTGTTTGTTCTTTAAGATCACTGTTCAAGTTAACCGGCCCACTCGGTAGAGGGATTGCCTAACACAATTAATTGTAAACAGGCTAGTAGATGCGCCTATAAGTGTGCAGAGATATATGGACTTTATCACCTCTGTTGTTTTGTTTATATATTGAGCCTTTTTGCGTAAGTGTTATAAAGACAATGTATGCGTGGAAACAAACTCCAAGAGGCCGAAGTATGGCTTCTCGCCGAGGCAGAAGATATTGCTATATTTTGAACAGACAATGAGAACATTGTGCTTGCGGTGGAAAAGGTTAAAAATGTTTTGTTCGGCAAGCGGAAGTGCGGTGAATTGGGGAAAGTTCCCGGGGTTCTGGCATGATGAATAGCCTGGGACCCGAGAAATTTTCACCAACATCAATTTTGATAACGCACTAGTTAAATATCTAGGGCAGCCTTGCAATTCTACAAGAACAGCGAAGCAAACTGGCAAGAACAGGTGGCCGAATTGCGCGATCGGACTAGCAAATGGAGTGGTTGGAAATGGTCAATATACTCCGGAGCAACTGTTTTAACTTGTTTCTAGTCAGTAAAATTTAGTACGTTCCACAGGTTCCACAAGACAGGCCGCCAATGGAAACTGAACCTGGCAACGTTCAACACGTGCACCCTCTCGAGTGAGGCTAGCTTAGCAGGACTATTTGAAGAATTATCAGGCATTTCCTGGGATATTATTGGCCTTAGTGAGGTTAGAACTGGTGAGGCTTACACAGTGCTGACTAACGGCCACGTCCTCTGCTACAGAGGTCTTCCAGATAAGAAAGAATCCGGGGTAGGTTTTCTAGTGCATAACAACATAGCGGGCAACATTGATGAATTATACAGCATAAATGAGAGGGTAGCAGTTGTAGTAATTAAGCTGAATAGGAGGTACAAAATGAAGGTAGTACAAGCCTATGCCCCAACCTCTAGTCATGATGATGAAGAAATAGAACAGTTTTATGAAGATGTTGAACTAGCAATGAGAAAGGTGCAAACTCAGTATACTTTAGTCATGGGCGACTTCAATGCAAAAGTGGGGAAAAAGCAGGTTGGTGAGCAAGCAATTGGCAACTACGGCATCGATTCTAGGAATGCAAGAGGAGAGATGTTAGTGGAATTCGCGGAAAGGAATAGGCTCCGAATAATGAATACCTTCTTCAGGAAGCGCAGCAACAGGAAGTGGACCTGGAAAAGCCCTAATGGAGAAACAAGGAAAGAGATTTCATACTCTCTGCCGATCCAAGCATAGTGCAGGATGTAGAAGTGTTAGGTAAGGTTAAGTGCAGTGACCATAGGTTAGTGAGGTCTCGGATTTCTCTCAATTTGAAGACAGAGAGAGTGAAATTAGTCAAGAGGAAACAGGCCAACCTAGAGGCAGTAAGGGTAAAAGCAGACCAATTTATTCTGGTGCTTGCAAACAAATATGCAGCTTTAGAAAAGGAAGATAAAGACAACATAGAAGTAATGAATGAAACCGTAACTAGGTGCATGGATCTCAGAAGCAGCAATTGAAGTCGGAGGTAGCGCACCAAGGCAACCAGTAGGTAAGCTCTCCCAAGAAACAAAGGACCTTATAAAGAAACGACAGAAGATGAAAATATCCAACTCAAGAGATCAGATAGAATTCGCTGAACTGTCAAAACTGAATCAACAAGAAGAAAGTAAGGGATATTCGAAATTATAACGTGGGAAAGATTGAGGAAGCCGTAAAATATGGACGCAGCATTAAATCAGTAAGAAGAAAGCTTGGCATAGGACAAGGCAAGATGTATGCACTGAAAGATAAGCATGGTAATATCATCAGCAATTTCGATGACATAGTAAAAGGTGCGGAAGAATTCTATACTGACCTGTACACTGCCCAAAACAGCCAAGCTACTTTCATTCAAAATAGTGATGAACCGGATACAGAGGCTCCTTCTATAACTAGCGCTGAAGTTAGAAGGGCCTTGAAAGACATGACCAGGGGAAAAGCTGCTGGAGAAGATGGAATAACAGTAGATTTAATCAAAGATGGAGGAGATATCATGCTTGAAAAGCCTGCGGCCCTTTATACGCAAAGCCTCACAACTTATAGTGTACCAGAGAGCTGGAAGAACGCCAACAACATTATACTAATCCATAAGAAGGGAGACGTTAAAGAACTGAAGAATTATAGACCCATTAGCTTGCTTTCAGTATTGTATAAAATATTCACCAAGATAACTTCCAATAGAATCAGGGCAACACTTGACTTCAGCCAACCAAGAGAACAGGCTGGCTTCAGGAAGGGATATTCTACGATGGATCATATCCATGTCATAAATCAGGTAATCGAAAAATCTGCGGAGTACAATCAACCTCTCTACATGGCTTTCATAGATTATGAAAAGGCATTTGATTCAGTAGAGATACCAGCAGTCATAGAGGCATTGCGTAATCAAGGAGTACAGGAGGCATACGTGAATATCTTAGCAAACATCTACAAGGATTCCACAGCTACCTTCGTTCTCCACAAGAAAAGTAGAAAGATACCTATCAAGAAAGGGGTCAGGCAAGGAGACACAATCTCTCCAATGCTATTCACTGCATGCTTAGAAGAAGTATTCAAGCTGTTAGACTGGGAAGGCTTAGGATTGAGGATCAACGGCGAATATCTCAGCAACCTTCGGTTTGCAGATGACATTGTCCTATTCAGCAACAATGGAGACGAATTACAACAAATGATTGAGGACCTTAATCGAGAAAGTGTAAGAATTGGGTTCAATATGAATATGCAGAAGACAAAGATAATGTTCAATAGCCTGGCAAGGGAACAAGAATTCAGGATCGCCAGTCCGCCTCTAGAGTCTGTAAAGGAGTACGTTTATCTAGGTCAATTACTCACAGGGGACCCTGATCACGAGAAAGAAATTTACAGAAGAATAAAATTGGGTTGGAGTGCATACGGCAGGCATTACCAAATCCTGACTGGGAGCTTACCACTGTCGTTGAAAAGAAAAGTGTACAATCATTGCATTCTACGGGTGCTAACATATGGGACAGAAACTTGGAGTTTAACAAAGAAGCTCGAGAACAAGTCAAGGGCCGCACAAAGAGCGATGGAACGAGAACTGCTAGGCCTAACCTTAAGAGACAGGAAGAGAGCGGGGTGCATCATATAGCAAACGGGGATATCCGATATTCTAGTTGACATTAAGCGGAAGAAATGGAGCTGGGCAGGCCATGTAATGCGTAGGATGGATAACCGGTGGACCATTAGGGTTACAGAATGGATACCAAGAGAAGGGAAGCGCAGTCGAGGTCGGCAGAAAACCAGATGGGATGATGAAGTTAGGAAATTTGCAGGCGCAAGTTGGAATACGCTAGCGCAAGACAGGGGTAATCCGCCTTTTTCACGGCGCTACGGCGCATGCGCCCTGCCCTGGCGGATTAGTCGCGAAACGTTTTGGAAGGGTTGCGCGCGCGGCCGTGCGGCCCCGTCTCGGGGAAACGTCCCCCCCCCCCCCCCTAAAGAAAAAAATGCGCTCGCACGCGCGCTACTGCAAGTGCAACCTCGTGCTGTGTACCTCGTTGAAACTTCACTGGTAGCTCGACGTCGGTGCGGTACCGAAAATGTGCGTAGCGTAAGACTGCAACTCCACTTTTAACAGAAAGCGGTGAGGGCTTCGTCCAGACTGCACAGGGAACCACGTAGTTGCCGCCTTGCATTGATGGCTGTGATAGCAAATTTATCGATAAACCCCTGCGTTACACTTGGACGACACTTAAAAACACGTTGCTGACGAAGACTTCTTGTAGCGTCAGTCCTCGCTTGCTGGTAGTGGCAGCGTGTGCCCGACTTCACGTACTCGTTCAAGGCGCGGTAACACTGGCTCGATACGAGACCGACAAGACGCGCACGCCTACGATAGGCCGACCATTCAGCACTGTGTCGCTGAGACCATTTTATCATACCAGGCCTACAAGACGTAACCTACGAGCGCGAGTTGTCGTACTGCGACGGGCTTTCTTGTCGACGGCACCGATAAAATCAGCGTGCCGACCATCATTCGACCGAACCCCGCGCGATCGGCCGTCGAACCGATAACGCGATAGCCGCAACGGCTTCGTTAGTATATATAAATAATCGCGTTCAAAGTTAGTCAAAACATGCCTACGAAGTTGAAATGCACAAGATTCGACCCTCTCAATCCGTGCACATAAGTTTGAGCCAATGTTGATCCTGTTCAGCGGAGGTCAGGCCTGGCGCCGTCGAGTTCGCGCCCGCTACCGGCGGATCTGTACTAAAAAGTAAGCAAGTTAGGATGAAGGAAACTGTTTTTATAGTCTAGTTCTAGCTTTAGCGATTTGAAATAAACTACCCTTCGCGTCGATGGCCGCGTACACAATAAGCTGCAAGCGGGAACACAGCGCTGTGCCCAACGCCTGTGCCAATATCTGTACGTCACCGTTTCCGTAGGCTGCCGGTCGTATTCGCAACGTAGATGAGTGGGTTTTTACGTGTTGGCATGCTGAAATGTACTCGTTATCTCTGCGTCAAACCCGAAACAAGAGACGGTACATTCGGTACATCAGCATAAACAGCCGCTTCGCTCAGTTATATACCAACGGTGTCAGCGATGACATCCGCGTTCTTGCAGGAGAACAACACGGCCTTTAAATGAGCGCTTATGCAAGCGCAGTTTGCTCTAATAATGTTTTATGACACGCGCAAACTAACTATCGCGAAATTAAAGAAAAGCGAGAATCAGTAATAAATTAACAGCCCAATATTTGTAACTGGATCACAGCCGTCATTGTTTAAGTGGCTCAGCCGCTCATACTGACTCGTCTCACGATGGAACAACGCGGCTCATATGAGCAGATATGTGTGTTTTATTGTACGTTTTGACATTCTTTCATATCAGCGCCTTTTCATACATGCACCTTTCCCCCATTTTTTGACGCTAACAACGATCTGTGGCTGTAGATGCCGATGTAAACAAGTGCATCGCTTTGCTAAATCCGACACGGAAGACTGCGCACTCGAAAACATCTTATTTATGCGAAATGTCTAAAGAATGTGTAAAAAGAATTACAAAAAAAAGCGAGGTGCAAGTGCAGGAGTTAGCGCCAACAAACTCCAAAGCAGCCGCTACGGCACAGGGAACTCAGCGTGCCTTTATCGGCCGTACTGTAAACAAAAGAGCACACTCAGGCCTGCTCACCCTACATGTATATAGTTGGTGAGTTCTACATGGCTTCCAGGAACGACATGCTGCCCCCCCAGAAGCCATTAATAATTATTCGCAATCCACGAAACGCACAACCGATGCGCACTTAACACGGGCGCAGGTTCACAAAAAAACCGGCGAAAGCCCCAGCCCCTACCAAAACGTTTCCAGCGGCGCGCGGCAGAGGGCAGCACAGGAAAATGAAAAAGGCGGATTGGAGATCGCAGGGAGAGGCCTTCGTCCTGCAGTGGACATAAAATATAGGCTGATGATGATGATGATGATGACAGGTTCTTCACTGTTCGAGAGTTAACATCCAGAAATTTGACGGTGTTCTTGCAGTGTTTGTGTGGTGATCCTCGTGCGAAAGAACAAGTCGCACAAACCAGTTCTTGTGAGTGCGAAAGGGGGGTTTAAGATTGACAAACATCTTTTTGCGCGATATTGTAAGAGAGAGAGAGAAACGAAGAGGGCAAGGTAGGGAGGTTATCCAAGGGCGTGCCCGGTTGTCTACTCTACACTTGGGAGGAGGAAAGGGGAAGAATAGATAAGGAGAGAAAAAAATAGAGTCAGTCATTCGCAGAGACAGTCACAGAAGAATCTCCGCTGTCACAAGCGTTCGTACAATCGAGTACTCTTCACGAACTCCAGAAGGGCTTTTTGGCCTTTTGCATGCAAGAATGCATAGCTCATGGTCCAAGAATCTTTTCTTCCGAGAGCGTTCTGTTATCTAACAGGTTCAGTTTAGCTTGGCGAATAAGTCGTTGAGTGTCAAAAGATGGACAGTGACACAGAAGGTGCTCAAGCGTGTCGTCGCACCCGCACAAATTGCACGCCCACGGTTGGTCATCCCTATTAGGAACGAATAGGCGTTGGTAAATGCGACACCCAACCACATGCGACACAGTAAAGTTGTTTCACGACGCGAGAGTTCAGGTGGTAGGCGAAGTCGCAAGTTAGGGTCAAGAGAGTGCAAACGTGAGTTGGTGAAACCCGGTAAATTCCATCGCCGAAGTGTGACGTGGCAAGCAGTCGATTGAACTTTGTGCGCAGCATCCGTTCTTGAGAGTGGTATAGGAACCAGCTGATGCTTGTAATGAGCCGAGTGGGCTGCTTCATCTACGCTGTCGTTGCCGACAATTCCGCAATGGCTTGGCAACCATTGAAATACAATGGCATGTCCTTCTTTGAGCGCGTGATGATGAGCGCGCCTAATTTCGTACAGTAGCTGCTAGTGTAACGCTTGTCGTAGGGAATATTGTAGAGTTTGTAGGGCTGCTTTGGAATCACTGAAAATGGCCCAACGATTTGGCGGCTGCTAGAGCACGTAATTGATTGCACCTTGAAGAGCTGCAAGTTCTGCGGTTGTAGACGTGGTATTGAGCGAGTATTTAAATTGCAAAATGACGCCGTCGGATGGAACAACTACTGCTCTGGCAGAGCTGTTGGAAATCGTGGAACCGTCCGTGTAAATGTGTATGCGGTCCGAATAATACTTGTTGATGACAAGCAGAGAAAATTGCTTCAGGGCTAGTGTGGAGAAGTCTGCCTTTTTTCTAATCCCAGGAATTGAGAGGCACACGAGAATTTGCCGGAGACACCACAATGCCGATGTGGGGCGTTTCGCAGGCTTGAAGCCAGATGGTATTGAGGCATGGTGTCTTGTCATAATGCTGCAGAAAGTCGGCATATCTTCAGTTCGGCATATCTCCAAGTTCTGCAGCCTCAAGTGCTTGGAGGATGGCTTCGTGGGTTACGTTGTCATAGGCACCATTTACATCTAAGAAGAGTGCCACAGAGAGGCGCTTCCGAACGTTTTGTAGTCTTCGCACTGGAAAATCGGCTAAATGATGGGATGGTAGCCGTGAAATGTGTCGAATGTGCGCTCTTAGCGTCTCACCGACGATATGAGTGGTGATCGCGTGCTCCTGTGCAATGAGAATCGTTGCAGCTGTCGATGAACATCTCGGGAGGCCAAGACATGTCCGAAGTGCTGGGGCTTGTACGCTCTGTAGTGCTAGGATATTAGTCTTGCATGTGTTAGACTAGACATGAAGACTGTATCGCAGGAATCCTAAAAAAAGTGCTGTGTATAGCTGTAACATTGAGTGCACGGATGGTCCCCACGATGTTCCATCTGCGAATTTAAACATATTCTCAATACAAATGAGTTTTGTAGCGTGAGCTACACTGGCCTAGCCAAGCCTGTTTCGCGCGGCACATCAAGAGCCGTGCTGCGCATGCGCAAGGATCAGTGATGTCACACGGCTTGCGCACCGGAGCCACCGGAGCCAGCACCTCTCGCGCACTCCGCCGCCGCGCGCGCGACTCACCGCCGCCGGTCTGCGCATTCCAGAGGAGTGTCGTCGTAGCCGTGGTAGACGCACTGGCGCCGGCGCGCGCTCGCTGTGCAGTCGCCGTCTGACACTGCACTGGAGCCTCTGCGCTTCTGACTGGCGTTTTCCAGTGTGTTATAGCCATGGAGAAGGAGAGCGCAAATGCTCCTCAACAGCGCAGAAGAACGGAGAAGCTTGACTCATCGGATCCCGAAGTAGGTGCCTGGCAATTATCGGTTGAGCGTAGGAGACAACCAGGAAAGCTAAGAATAATCAGCTGAACCTTTGCTAACGCTACGTCTATCCTGGCATAGCCGAGCTAAGCCACTGCAACTTTTTCTTCATGTCGGAGACATGGGGACTTCAACTGAGGTCGCGATCCACAATAACGCGTAAGAACCTGTGTGTTTTCTTTCACTCAAGTGACTGGCCCTCGATGTACACCGGGTATAAATAAATACATCGATCGGTTTTCGTGTAAATGCTACTAGTGCACATTTTTTGTGGACATCGTCAGGCCTTGACAGCGAAGGTATGCTGCTGTCAGGGTTGCTGCTTTCTGTACTCTGGCGTGCACTTGCGGCCTTGTCAGGCCGGACACCCAGATGCAAATATCGTCTGCGTAGAGCGATACATTAGCCGTCTGTGGTAGCGTTTCGGCGAGCCCGACTAGAACAAGATTGAAAAGAGTAGGGCTCAACACTCTGCCTTGAAGGACACCGCGACTGGAGATATATGTATTTGTCGGCCCATCTTCAGTGAGTACAAACACAGATCTCCGTGATAGATAACTCCTAATCCACCTAAAGACGTGGCGTCCAAGTTCTGCAGCCTCAAGTGCTTGGAGGATGGCTTCGTGGGTTGCGTTGTCATAGGCACCATTTACATCTAAGAAGAGTGCCACAGAGAGGCGCTTCCGAGCGTTTTGTTGTTGCACGGAGGTCACAAGATCAATGACGCTGTCAATTGAAGACCCTCCACGTCGAAAGTCAGCATAGCGTCAGGGTAAATGTCATGCTATTCGAGGTACCATTCCATACGTGATAGCAACATCCGCTCCATGACCGCACCGATGCAACTCGCAAGTGCAATCGGGCGGTACGATGTAAGGTTCCGCGGAGACTTCTCTCCGGAGACGGACAATTCTCCGGAGACGGAGAATCGCGTCGCGCCAGACGCTGCGCTATCTTCCGTTGTTCTTTTCGGTGCCCTGGCTCGTTTGTTCGATGCCGCGTTGAGCTGGAAGTTGCCACGATGTCTTCCGCAGGCCTTCCATTACCGCAGCCCCTTCCCCCTTGTATTTCGGACGCTGTCACTGCCGAATGTGTTGCAGCGTCTTAAGAGACGATCAGCGCTTCTCAGCGGGTGTGATCACACTGCGAAATGCGCCCAAGCGTGGTGAGCCCTTACCATTGGACTTCCAGCAAAATTAAAGCGCATATATTTCTGTTTCCGGCTGTTTTTATGCTTGATCAGATGTCGGCGGTCGGTCAGGTGGATTGTTGATTTGCAAGGAAAACGTTAGTTCGTTCGCTCTCACTAACTATATTTCCCTCGCATCTCTCTCGTTCTTTCGTTCGCTTGCTCGTTCGGGCTATTCGGTTGTACTGACAATCACCGACGATGGTTTCTGCACATTCTTTTCTATACATGGTGCACACAGTATCATTCGCCACAAAACTTTCTGCAGAGCACCGTTCCTAGTAACGGCTGTACCGATGTATTCCTCCGGTGGCAACGAAAGTGATGCTCGCTCATTAACTCGATACTCATTATGTATGCGTAATATTATTAGAGCCTAATAAATTAGCACATAAATATTGCTTACAAGATGATACAGGATAAAATTTTAACGTTATCGGCAAGCTACATCTCAGTTTGTAAGAAACTGTGAAAACAAAACGCGAGATACAGTAAACACAAATCAATTAGGACAGGCAGTGCGGTAAGGCAGTGCGCTCACTATGTAGCAGCTCTTCGAATTTTGCTGCGTTTCCTTCACTAGCGACGTACGATAACAAGTGGTTCCATTCGACGATTGGGCGGCATATGAATAAATTTGCAAAGCGATGAGAGCAACATATCGATCGTTTACCTTTGCACTGGTAATCGTGGTAAGTAAAAATGACTGCAAGGCACTGAAAGATATCATCAGAAAAGATTGGGTGATGATAAAGTTTATGAAAAAGTGAGAACTATTGATGTTGTGGATGCGCTGTAAGGATCAGCACTAACAGCAGCACGATATGCTGACTGGCAACGCTGCTCTGAGGTCGACGTGGAGCCGTTGTCCGTGTCACGAAGAGCGGCTTCAATGTTACTGCACTTGCGCTGCATTCCTTCGTGGTGTAAAACACTTCCGGTTGCGGTGTCAACTTCATTTTTTATCCTTCGTTTCTTCTGACTAGAGGTCAACACCACAAAAGGCTTCGTTTTCCTAGCTGAACTCATGGTAATGCAATGTGAATACAGCAGCAACTGACACAACGAATGCCGCTCGATAAATGACGAATTCCTCCCACCAAAAACGGCGCCGTCGAAAACCCGGGACGCTAGGTAATTGAACAGATACGGCTAGTCTTATGAAAACGTTTGCAAAACGTATTCACCCTTCGTTTTTAAGCTGTCGTGCCTGCGACATTTTCAAAGCGTCGATTTTGGTTAAAAATTTGTTTTAGACGTTGAATCCATTAATACGACGTTTTGAAGACTTTTTGTGCTACGTGGGCAACATCGCTCTCCCGCAACTCGGGGTCGGCGGGTCCTCGCTGATGTTTGGCCTCAACATCGCGCTCCCTCAACTCGGGGTTTGCCGCTCTTCGCTGCCGTTTCGCCTAGGATTCAGAAGCCCTCAAACTAGAATGGGGCACGTCGACGAGGAGCCCTTTCCCGAGTGCGTTCCTTCTAGATGGATTTCCACGATGTTTATTCAAAATTAAATCTGTACGTTACGTAAGACATTGAATAGGCTCAGTGCCTCTTTAAGCAATGGCTCATATCCCCGTAGACTTGGCCTCCCGATTAAGACGACAGAAGAGACGTGAAATTCTACGGTGGAATGATTAGTGGCAACGCAGCCAACTGTGCAAGCAGACGATGGCGACGACGAACGCGGGAGAAGTGGCACGAGCGCATGCCGACCAGCTGTGCAGCTCTAAGAGCAGCTGTTTCTTTAGCGTTACATCGGCGGCGCAAGCTAGCGTATACAAGGTTCGCTTCGAAAAGGGTGGCATATTTACACTACTTGATTCATCTATGTAATGCAGTTAACAACTAGAAAGGACACGTGTGAAACAAGGAAGCAGCACGTCAACAGATGTATGCGTATAGTGTTGCGTTAGTTAAAAAAAATTGTGATACTGGAGCACTGCGCATCGCATTGAAATCACGCTAATATGGTGAGGCTGGACAAATAATAAATTGCTTTCTTTAAGTCAAGTAAGGAAATTGGTAGATAGGTAGCCTAAAACGAGAAATCCTGATTGAACGACTGCACATTACTGAGCCGCCCGGTGCGTTCGACTGGAAACTGGTGCCTCTGGGAAACAACCGTGGCTTTCCCATACAACTTAATCAATCGGAACAATTCTCAATGGCATCGATCTTTTTTTGAGACTCCAACAGGTATTGTTATTACTTATTTTAGAACAGAAATGAATATTCGACAGGTTCAAATAGCTAATGCTCGAATTAAATACTTGAGTCGAATAGCAAATAATATTTGATCTGTGTTCGAAATGTCTAGTATTTGCACAAAAGTCTTATTTATAATTTTAATCCGCATTATTTATAATGCGGATTAACGTCGCAGTTGCTGCTAACCCTGGTACATGCATACATCGAATGATATACATGCGATGTGAAACATCATACGTTAAACAGAGGACCGTACAAACAGCCTGAAGCATAAAGCACACCGTGCTGAAAATCTCATCTGCGAAAGTTCGCTTTAGTAAAACGAAAACTTACAGATTGGACAATTACGCCACAGGTCATCAGTGAAATCCACGTCGCAGACGCCACGATTCAAGATGAGGTAGCAGGAACTAAAATGAACGAAGCACCAATTGCAAAACAACGAAACACGAGGTCTGTATTGTCGTTTGCAGCACGAACGTCTCACTAGTTGTATAATTTATCAGATACCCGAAACTTTATTAGGAAAAAGAGCACGGACTTGGAATAACTTGATTTATAATTTCTAGCACCTCGACATCTCCAGCGGCTAAAGTCGTCTAGTGGCCTTTTTTGCAAGTGATATATCTTATCTGCCACAGATCTGTAAATTCTGTTTGATATTGTTGCGGATGAGATGGGTTTATTTACAAGATGATAGAGGGGGCATAGAGAAGGGATCGCAGGCAGTCGGGCATTCTCTAACACACGCGCAGTTCTTCGATCTCCTCTTCTTCGGCTCCACAGCGCAGCGTAACATCGTCCTCCGGCGCAGACGAAGCTCGCCGAGCGAGTTAAGGAACCACATGGTTGGTACCGCTTGATTCGGGAGCCCTATGATGGTAGGGCTTCAGGCGGGCCACATGAACCACTTGTGTCTTCCACGACCGGCGATTACTGGAGGTCTGTTTTGCTATGACGTAGTTGACGTCACTTAATCGGTTTAGTATCACGAATAAACCGCTGTACGTTGAGATAAACTTGCGATACAAGCCTTTCTTCCGCAGAGGTGTCCACAGTAAAACGTGATCGCCTGGAGCGAAAGTGACAGGTATATGCCGGGCGTCATAGCGTGCCTTGGTTCAAACTTGCGAAGAAAGTGTTCGTAGTCGAGCAAGCCGGCGTGCTTCTTCGGCACTACACAATGTTTCTGCAATGGATGTGTCTTCGTTGAGTGTGAATGGTAAAATTTTGTCCAAGAAACTTTGGGGACTGCGAGCATACAGCAGATAGAAAGGCACATACCCGGCTACTTCGTGCTTGGCTGTATTGTATGCGTACGTGATGAAGGGCAGCACGGCATCCCAATTCTTGTGATCAGCCGAGATGTACAATGACAACATGTTGGTAAGAGTACGATTTGTGCGTTCGGTGAGGCCATTTGCTTGTGGGTGGTATGGCGTTGAATGGCGATAAGTAGAACCGCCAAGGCGCAGCAAATCTTCATCAACGTCGGCGGTGAATTGCCGTCCACGGTCACTTATCACAACACGTGGAGCGCCGTGGCGCAGAATGACAGAACGAAGGAGAAAGCACGACACATCGGCGGCAGTGGCAGAGGTAAGCGCCGCAGTCTCAGTATAGCGCGTCAAGTAGTCGACGCACACAATAATCCAGCGACGGCCAGTAGAGCTCTTGGGAAAGGGGCCCAGCAAGTCTATACCAACTTTTTCAAAGGGTAAAGCAGGAGGTTTCACAGGTTTCAATAAGCCAGCAGGAGCCACCAGTCGCCGGCTTCTTATGACATTGGCAACCTGGACAACTGGCAACGTATTGTCTTGTGCTCTTCCATAGCTTCGGCCAATAAAAGCGCTGGCGTAATCGATGAAGCGTGCGGGCAAAGCCCAGGTGACCCGATGTGATATCGTCATGCGTAGCACGAAGAATCGCAGTACGCAGGCATTCGGGAACGAGTAGGAGCAACGAAGCGCCGTAAGCAGAGTAATTCTTTTTGTAAAGCAGGCCGTCACACATCGTGAACGGCGTGGTCTGACCTGACGTGCGGGCAGCCTCCAATAGGGGTATTAGTGTAGGATCTCGACGTTGTTCACATTGAAGCTACCAACGTCAGGAAACTCGGTAATTCTGGCAAGATAGTTGTCGAAGTCGTCGTCGTTAGCGTTGGAATGTGGCGACGGGAGACGAGACAAGCAGTCGGCATCGGTATGACACCGACCGCTCTTGTAGGCGACAGAAAAGTTGTACTCCTGAAGGCGCAACGCCCGGCGTGCCAGCCGTCCAGAAGGATCTCGCAGTCCAACAAGCCAGCAAAGGGAATGATGGTCCGTCACTATCTGGAAATGGCGACCGTACAGATATGGCCGAAACTTCTGGATGGCGAAGACTACTGCCAGGCATTCCAATTCGGTGACAGTGTAATTTCGCTCCGCTCTCGTCAGTGTCCGACTTGCGTATGCAACGACGTGCTGGCGCCCATGGTGAAGTTGAACGAAGACGGCGCCAACGTCCACACCGCTAGCATCAGTGTGTAGCTCAGTCATAGCCTCGGGATCGAAATGGCGCAAGACTGGCCCAGCGGTGAGTAAGTACTTCAGCTGACGGAACGCGTCCTCGCAATCTGTAGTCCATACGTACGGAATGTCTTTGGGATGGAGGCGCGTGAGTGGGTGAGCAAGTTGGGCGAAGTTCTGAATAAACCGGCGGAAATACGAACAAAGGGCCAGCAAACTTCGGAGGTCCTTCGCTGTCTTCGGTTGGCTGACATCGCGCACTGCAGCAGTCTTGTCAGGGTCAGGTCGTATACCATCTTTGTAGACGAGAAAACCGAGAACGAGAGTCTGGCGCTCACCGAAGTCAACGGAGGAAAAATAGGAGGCTGCATGAAGGCAATCGATAGCATCGTCGATGCGTGGCCGAGGGTATACGTCCTTCTTCGTGGTGGCGTTAAGTCTTTGATAATCAACGCAGAACCTACAAGAATTGTCCTTTTTCTTAACTAGTATCACTGGAGCTGCCCAGGGACTGCAAGACTCCTGGACAACACCTTTCCGTAGCATTTATTGAACTTGCTCGTCAATTAATTTTCGTTCTGCAGGAGAGACGCGGTACGGCTTCTGGCGAATAGGCGTCGCTTGGCCCGTGTTTATGCGGTGTTGCGTTCATGAATCAGGAAGCGAAATGGGACGCTGGTCTTACGCGAAATCGAATACTCGCGCATAGCGGACGAGCACCTTTTGCGGTTCTGTCCGCTCAGAAGAGGATAGCGACTTGTTCGTCATCCGGGAGAATTCCAAGGTGTAGTCGCGATTCGCTGCACTCGCGTCGGTAGAAGCGTCAACGGCATCAATAGAGACAATCGCCTCTGAGTCAAAGGTGGCTAGCTTGAGTCCAGTCGGCAGTAAAACTTGCTCCATAGACGTGTTCACCGCCCACACGTGTGCACGACCATCTACACATTCCATAATGGTTCAAGGAACCAATATATTTTTCTTCAACATGGTAGGGGAGTACGGCTCAAATAAACCATGACAGCGATGCGGAGGGCCATCCGTCGAAATCAGTGGAACAAATGCCGCAGCTTGAGCCGGTAAAAGGATGTCATGGGACACGGAAAAGACTCCCTGCGTGTCCACGTCAGATACTTCTGGTATTGGTGATATCACATGACTTCGAAGAGAAATTTCGCCAGCCCCACAATCTAACAATGCACCACATTCACCAAGAAAGTCAATCCCAAGGATGATGTTGTGGGTAGTGTGTTCAAAAACAATAAATTCAGTTGGATAATCTTGTCCACCAACACTCACTAGAGCAGAGAAAACACCAACGGGCCGCAGGGTTTCACCCCCAACTCCAAGAAAAAGTAGTCTTTCGGTCCCACGCGAACATAACCTTGTGTCCAAGACGATTTTTAAACAACACACTCATCACTGAAACTGTAGCACCGGTATCCACTAAGGCATGAGTACTTAAACCATCAACACAGACACACACTTTGTTTTGAGCATGGCGACAGGTGAAGGACTACGTGACCGTCCCGCGACCCACACCTCCATTGGTCGCACCAGCTAGTTTCCCAGCTGGACTGGTGGTGAAAGTGAGCGACGGCGAGGCGATGGCGAGCGGCGATAGCCGGTCGGAGGTGGAGTAAGGCTGCGGTCGGAAGCTGGAGACTCACGCCGGGATACGTGTTCACGCGGATGTCGTCGAAGAGACGCAGCGGTCTGCCACGGCGTACTGTAGTGCACTCCAGATTGATACTCGGGGATGGCCGAAACGTGCTGCTGCCGTTTGCGACAATACCTGGCGATATGTCTACAGATTCCGCAGCTAAAGCAAATGGGTGGCTCGTGGTACACAGGGTTGTCATAAAATGGGGTCTGAGGCTGGTTGTTTCGGGGTGAAATGCGTTGGGGTGGTGCGGCCTGACGGCGTCCGAAGTTACGCGAAGGATGCCGGAACTCCGTCGTGTCGACGCGGACACGTTCATCAAGCAAAGGATGATTTTCGTTGTTAGTTTGCAGTTGGCAAAGTACCGGCTGTTCAGTACAGCGTGCGTCAAGTGTACATTGCTGGTACTCCCATCCTGTGTCTCTTCCTCACCTGGTGCTTGAAAGTGCGCCAGTTCTTCCTTAACGAGTTGGCGTACCAACAAAGAGATGTCGTGGGAGGTGGAGACGTCCACACTTGCGACCGTGGTGACGTTGTCAAGTCTACCAAATTTTGGCAATACTCGTCGCGTCTTCAGCGCCTCAAAAGCACGACAGTGATGTCTTAGATCAGAAGGAGTACGCAGGTCTTCCTTGGAGATAAGAAAATTGTAGACATCTTCAGCGAAACCCTTCAGGAGATGTCCAACCTTACCTTCATCCGACATGCCCGTGTTGACAATTCTGCACAGTTTCAATACTTCTTCGATGCAAGTTGTGCATGTTTCCCCGGGCAACTGTGCTCTTCGCGAAAGCGTATGTTCAGCCTTCTTTCTTTTTGAAAGTGAGTCCCCGAAGCAGCACTTGATTTCCTCAACGAACCTTTCCCATGTAGTCATCGTGCTCTCGTTGTTATCGAACCAGCGAAGTGCGGTTCCGATAAGAAAGAAAAGGCCGTTAGCAAGTCGCGCCGTAGAGTTCCTGCCTATTGTGACCACTTACCCTGTGATAATACTTGAGCCAGTCGTCGACATCCTCATCAGCTTTGCCGGAAAAGGTGCGTGGTTCTTTTTGAGGAATCCAGCAGATGACTTGCCTTGGGCGCTCACTATCATCTGCATGCTTGTGTCATGGCTGCCGCCAGCTGCTTGCGGTTCGTTCATGTCCGTGTCTTCAGGCGGTAGTCCGACCAAGCGCCGGCTTCGTCGCAATGTGCGTAGAAGAAGGTTGTCCAGAGCGATTACCCCGCACCTCCACCAAAGTTGTTGCGGATGAGATGGGTTTATTTACAAGATGATAGAGGGGGCATAGAGACGGGATCGCAGGCAGTCGGGCATTCTCTAACACACGCGCAGTTCTTCGACCTCCTCTTCTTCGGCTCCACAGCGCAGCGTAACAATATTGTTACCTGGCAGTCAAAGGCTGCCCGTTCGCGAGTCGGCTAGCGAAACGCATAAATTTGCAGCGATATGCCTCTGCAAACAATTAGAGGCAGTTTGAAACTTCAAACATTTAAATTCAAGCTTTCAAACATCTCTCGCATAAATGCTGTCAGACTCGACATACACGTCAAAATTTGTTCCTGAGCGGACACGCCTCTTACGTAAAATGAGGACTCATGGCGCCATCCCGCACGACAGTGCAATTTTGCAAGATGGGAAAGCAAAGCGGCCACTGCAAACCAACAAAATAAGTTGCGACTTCGTGTGACGCATACGCAACATTGAGACAAGTGTCGCTGGCTGTTGTATAAAACCCAGGTTCCCACGAGAAGCAGCCAGAAGACATTTGCTGTCGCATCAACGTCACTCGGTGGGCCGCAGCTGTCTTGGCTTAACCTGCCGGATCTTCATGAAAGCAAAAATGTTTGCAGCGCTGAGAATGGTTTATAACATTGAGTTCAGAACGGGCAACATTCGTTTAGTGAAGGCTGGCTTCTCTTTTCCTTCTTTGAGGATTCGCGCGAAGTGGTAAAAAAAAAGAAAACTGTCACGATATCGTTCCTGCCCCACCTACTGTTGCATGCAGTGATGTTCATGATGTGGAATAAATGAAAAGAGCGCAAACAAGACATAGGCAAGACAGGAAGCAGTACAAGTGCTCCCTGTCTTCCGCAGGGTTTCTCTTGCGCTCATTTTATTTATTTCTTGTCATAGCAGGTGTTTTCATAGCAGGTGCAAATCGGTTAAATGCGCATTTTCATACCCCAATTGTTCTTTCGTCTTCGACCAGTTCTTATTCTGAGAATTTTCTATGTGAACATTGTCATCGGCGTTCGCGCTGTTTGCTCCTCAGGCCACGTTCATCAAAGCAAAGTCAACACGATGGCAGCGTGTTGCAAAGTACTCCCGCTTGTTTGTTCTGTGTGCAGTGTTAATTTCTTCTCTTATGTATTCTAACTTTATTTTATGTTGATGTCATACATATGGTTGCACTTTTTACGTCCCCCACTGTGTGATACCCTGATGTACCATTAGAACATTAGCATTGGTCAACTCATGATGATGCCATTTCACGGCCCAAAGGACGACTGAGGCTCTTGAAGACGCTGCAATGGGTTTCACAAATTTCAATTATGTAGGGTTCTTTGACGTGCAATTAAATTAAATGCCCGAGCGTAATTGCGTTTCACAGTCCCTCAGCGAAATGCGACCGCTGCGGTTTGGAAATTCAAATTCATAAATATATTTTGCACAATGCAGGAAGTAGGTACATAGCTACACTGCCGGACACGTTTACAAGCAGTTTGGTTTATCTGGACGTAAATTACAGAAAAAGCTTTAGAAGATCTTGCGTGACAACTTCTGCGAGCGTTGTCAACAGTGCTTCCGAGTTACATGTTGCTGCTCCATTCCATAACCACATAAGGAAGAACTCGCGCATGCTTTATTTCAAGGCTCAAGAGGGCCATTTTTATCAACCCGTATTCAATAACCTTTTGTTAATGCAATCAATAAATATGCACGTCGTAAAGGAAGTGGATCTGTTCGCTTCAAAACCTCCCTAGGCTCCTGCATGATGCACTCAACCGAAGTAAAGTACCTTATCGAGAACGCATAAAATACGACTACACTAAGCAGGAAGGCCGCAATATGATTCCGAGAAGCACACGCAAACACTTATCCTAACCAGATTACAAGGGACGCTACAAATACTTGACTTGACACAGAATTAAGTTTATCAGCTATAAGCGAGTGATCTCATTGTATGCACCAAAATTAAGCTTACAAGAGAGCATTTAATGCACCATTCAAGCATTTTAAGTCCCTTCTGTTCAAAAGACGGAAAAGGAAACGAATAATAAGTGCCCTCGCTCTAAAGAGGCCCTAGTAAGGAAACATTGCCGAACTGTCGCAGAGGCTTCTGTCAACATACGAGCCAAATATTACTGTACTACATGCAGCAGGGAATTTACAGTCTAGTCTCGAAACCACCGAACTGTCGCTTGCTGTCGCTTCCGCTATGCTTTCATGCAGCGTCATCGAAAGCAGCTGGACCTATCAACGCAACTGGCTGATTCCGTGATCTTGAGAGCATTGCCACTAATGCATAATTCCTAATTTTGAGTTAAGTAAATGAAAAATATATGTGTTTGCGATATCAAGAAAAGCAGAATCAATTTATCTTTTCACTTTGCGTAGCTGCGTCGTCTGCGCGTGGACCTCCGTGGTTGCAGCGGCGTGCTCCGCAGCGTAGTCTAGCAAGGCCGCCACGGGGTGCTGCATCGAGTGCTTTCGCTGGTTTCGAAGCCGCGATACTCAAGCTTTGGGCGGGGCTTCGCCTTCCTGGCTTGTCCACTGTGTAGCTTCCAGCACGTTGTAGGAGACGGAGAGAGAGGGAAATCCTGGTATCGGTGCGATAACTACACATTCTTGAAGGATTCGTGATAAGACGTGCTTTATTAGTAAAACTAATGCATGAAAGATAGAACAGTGCTTCAGGGCCCCTTTAATACATCACACGCTGTATTTTTTCACTTAGGTACCACTGTTCACAGAGCGTATAACAGGCGAGCTGATATCACCTCGGAGCGAGGCCCAACGTGACATTCGCTCGAACGTTTTTGTGCTGTTGTAGATTACAAAAGTTCTTTTTGTTAATCCCAGTTGCAAGTGGTACTCGTCTACCTCGTCGTCGAAGGCTACGGACTACACCACCACCAGCAGTCGGCACAAGCCGGATACAGAGGCGTCGGCTTCGGTGGCTATGCTGCTGCAGGGACACCTTACGGAAGATACGATGCCTCTGTGGGTATCACTATCTCTCTCTATGAAAACTTAGTTTAGGCCATTTAAGGGAGCATGTAATATTTCCGGTCACTTGCCCTGACAGTTCATACTTCCGTGAAAATGAGTGCATGTATTTTCTGACGCACTCGGTAATAAGGATATATTGTCACCCAGCTAGTACAGCTAGAATAGTTGACCAGCAACAGATAGGCGAAAAACACGTCAGCCTTTAATAATGGCTGGACCTCGGAGAGTGCGCGCGCAACATCGAACTTCGTCGTTCTCGCCTCAAGTAGCCAGTGTCACCACGTGCCAACTTATTTCACGTCATTGCTCCCCTCTCAAAAGCGACCGACCCGGTCGCTTCAAGCGCAGCTGGCGAGCAATAAGAGCAAGCGTGCCATCATGAAAAAAAGAACAACATAGAGGAATGTACACAAAGCTGAAGCGGTTTGTGAGGGTACTTATCCCTCGCGTGCGTAGTACGGCTTCATCCGTACTACGTGGACGACTTCAGCACGGGGACGGCGTCGGTTCGAACCAGGATCAGAGCTTTGAGGTACCACCTCATAGTTCACATCACTGAGGCGGCGTAAAACTTCGTAGAGGCCGAAATAGCGGCGCAACAATTTCTCCGAAAGCCCACGGTGTCGGATAGGTGTCCACACCCACACGCGGTCGCCTGGTGAGTACTGGACGTTCCGTCGGGTCCGGTTGTAACGGCAGGCGTCGGTATTCTGCTGGGTGAGGATGCGATTCCGAGCAAGCTGGCGAGCTTCCTCTGCTTTCTCGACGAACTCTTCATTGGTGCCATTCCTTGTGGTTCCGTGGTCTACCGGGAGCATGGCGTCTAAGGGGGTTGTAACGCGACGTCAGTAAACGAGCTCGAATGGTGTAAACTCGGTGGTCTCCTGCACAGCGGTATTGTAAGCAAACGTCACGTATGGCAACATTTCATCCCATGTCTTGTGTTCCACATCAATATGCATGTATAGCATGTAGTCCAATGCTCTGTTCAAGCGCTCTGTTAAGCCGTTAGTCTGGGGATGATAGGCTGTGGTCCTTCGGTGGTCGGTATGCGTCAGCGTGACTTGTTGCAACATCTCCGCTGTAAACGCTGCACCGCGATCAGTAATGAGCACAGCGGGTGCACCGTGACGAAGCACGATGTTGTGGACGAAGAAGCTGGCGACTTCAGCAGCAGTTCCCCGCGGCACAGCTTTTGTCTCCTCATAGCGAGTAAAATAATCGGTTGCCACGATTATTCACTTGTTTTGCAAGGAAGACGTGGGGAACGGACCAAGAAGATCCATTCCCACTTGCTGGCACGGCGCCGGTGGCGGATCCAAAGGCTGAAGGAGGCCGGCAGGCTTGACGGGTGGGACTTTACGCCTCTGACAGTCACGGCACGTTCGCACATAGTGCTGAACCGACGAAAATAGGTGTGGCCAATAGTATTTCTGCCGTATGCGCGCTAATGTCCTCGCGAAGCCTAAGTGGCCGGCACAGGGATCGTCGTGACAAGCGTGTAAAACTTAATCGCGCAGCGCCGTCGGAACGACGAGAAGGAACGTTTCTTGGCTGTTCTCGAAATTTTTCTTGTACAGGACATCGTTCCGCAGGCAGTACGATGTCAATCCTCGTGAAAGTGGGCGTGGGACAACAACGTCAGCTCCCTCGAGATATCGGATGACTGGAAGCAGTTCAGAGTCTGCACGTTGGTAGTCAGTCATGCGCACCACGTCGACACCAAGAAACGGCAAATCGTGCTCCAAGTCGGAGGATGTCAAGGGAATAGTAGAACGTGACAAGCAGTCAGCGTCGCTATGCTTACGGCCCGATGTGTAGACAACAGTCATGTCGTATTCCTGGAGGCGGAGGCTCCAACGAGCGAGGCGACCTGACGGGTCTCGTAGATTGGCAAGCCAGCAGAGCGAATGGTAGTCACTGATCGCTCGAAATGGCCTCCCGTATAAGTAAGGTCGGAACTTGCTAATGGCCCACACGACTGCTAAACATTCTTTTTCTGTGGTTGAATAATTAGCTCCTGCTTTTGTAAGACTACGGCTCGCGTACGCAATTACACGTTCTGAGCCGTCTTGCCATTGAACCTGAATAGCCCCGAGTCCTACGGTGCTTGCGTCTGTGTGAATTTCAGTTGCCGCGGTGTCATAAAAATGCGCCAGCACTGGAGCGGATTGAAGGCGTTTGCGCAATTCGGTGAAGCACTGCTCTTGGTCTTCCGTCCACGCAAAGGGCACATCTTGTCGCGTCAGTCTCGTGAGAGGTTCAGCAATCCTCCAGAAGTCTTCAACGAAACGACGGTAGTAAGCGCAGAGGCCCAGGAACCGCTGAACAGCCTTCTTGTCTTTAGGGTGAGGAAACTCGGCAACGGCAGCGAGCTTTTCTGCATCTGGTCGTACTCCTTGGGAGCTGACCACGTGGCCTAAAAACTTGAGCTCCCGGAAGCCAAAGTAACATTTTTCAGGCTTGATGGTGATGTTTGCCTTGCGTACTGCGGTAAGGACACTTCGTAGTCGGGTGAGATTTTCATCGAACGTGCTGGAAAACACAACAACGTCGTCTAGGTAGACTAGACACGTCTTCCACTTAGTCCGACGAGTACAGTGTCCATCATTCGTTAAAACGTAGCAGGATCGGAACAGAGACCGAAAGGCAGGACTTTAAATTCATATAGCCCGTCGGGAGTCACGAAGGCGGCTTTTTCACGGTCACGCTCGTCCACTTTGATTTGCCATTACCCTGACTTTAGGTCTAACGAAGTAAAGAACTCAGTATGACGCAGACGGTCCAAAGCGTCATCGATACGTGGCAGGGGGTAAACGTCGCGTTTGGTGACTCGGTTAAGCCGTCTGTAGTCAACGCAGAAGGGGAGCGCGTTCTCTTTCTTTTTTACTAGTACGACAGGCGACAACCACGGACTTGTCGATGGCTGGATGACGTCATCATTGAGCATTTCTTGAACTTGACGCTTAATCGTCTCCCGCTCCATAGGTGACACGCGGTACGGGTGCTGACGAACAGGCCGCGCCGACTCCTCTGTAACTATCCGGTGTTGCGTAATGGAGGTGCGCTGGACTTTAGATTCTGTGGAGAAACAGTCAGAGAATTCTGTCACTAGGCCGAGTAGCTGATCCTTCTGTACATCTGCTAAGTCAGCTATAATGTGGACCTGGGAACTCAAGCTGGCGTGAGTTGTTGCATCTGGTGAAGTCGCTTGTAACGTGCCGACGTCAGAGAAGTCAGCAATGTCGTTCAGAAAGGCCACAGCTGTACTATGAGGGGCGTGCTGATACTCATGGCTGAAGTTTGTCAACAAAACTGGCGAGCACTTATTCTGTATTCTAACAAGGCCCCGGGCGATGCAGATGTGTCTTTCGAGCAACAGCGGGATATTTGCCTCGGCAATACCCTCAGAGTCGTCGCATGCGTCGCAGGTTACGAGGGTCAATACGCTGCTGCGTGGCGGCACCGTGATGTTCTCGTCGACAATCCTCAAGGCGTTGACATACGTGTCGTCAGTACTGCTCCCTGCTAAGGCCTGCGCCGTTGAAAACGTTACCAGTGACTTTCGTAAGTTAATCACGACTCCATTAGCCTGCAGAAAGTCCATTCCCGGTATTAGGTCCCTCGAACAGCTTGGGAGGATAACGAAATCTCCGAGGTACGTAAACACACGAATGCTCACTCGGGCTGTGCATCTTCCTACCGGGGTTAGCAGATGGCCTCCGGCAGTGCCAATCTGCGACCCAGTCCACTCGGTAGAAACTTTCTTCAGCTTGCAGGCAAGGTCCATGCTCATAACTGAGGTTTCCGCTCCAGTGTCGATTAACGCTGTTATTTCTTCGTCGTCTACGGTGACAAGAATGTTCGACGTTATTAGCTCTCGTACGGTATTTGACTGCGTCTGTACGTCTGCGTCGTTCTGTTTTCGTCGTTGCCGTCGCAGTGGAGGATCTTGCGCACAGTCGACGTCAGCGGCCTCACCTCCGGAGGTCGCTGAACTCAGTTTTCCCGAGCCGCCGGGCTAGGCGAGCGGCGTCTGAGAGCGCCGCGAGAGAAGGCTTGGCTTGGGGATGGTGACCTGTAACGAGCAGGAGACCACGAACGGGGCTCGTGCCATCGTTGTTCACCATTGCGAGGATTCGCGATGAGACTCTTTATTTCTGGCGGCCGCTCACCAGGTCGTGGACGAGGTGCATTCGGCGAGAATCCTCGGAGCCCCACATGACGATAAGGACACATTCTGTAGATGTGCCCGGCTTCGCCACAATGGTACCAAAGGGCTTGTAGTCTGCGCTGTGCCAGACGTCGCTCTTCCTAGTTCTTGCTTCGGCGATGTACGGTGGGCTGCGATTCCTGAAGCTTACGTCCAATTGCTGAGCTGGGTGTACCATGCTATACGCACTTGAGGGTAGTGGACGGCGTACTGCTTCAGCGTAACTCATTTGAGGACGCGGTCCCTGCTGTGGTGCCTCGTACTGTTCAGGAACATGGACGGCCTGTCGGACCTCGGCGGGCACCATTTCCGCAATTGAAAGTTGTCCCACAGAGGCAGTGGTCGTCGGCATCTTCTGCAGTTCCTCCTTGATGACAGCCCTGATGAGTTCTCGCAAGGCGCCGACGTCGTTGCCCAGAGTAACGGCAGAGAGCTCCCTTGAAATCACGGCGTCGCGGTTGTATCGCCTGGCCCGCTCTTGAAGGGCCTTTTCCATGGTAGTGGCTTCGTCGTGGAATTCTGCCATTGTCGTCGGCAGATTTCGAATGAGGCCAGGAAAGATTTCCTCTTTGACGCCGCGCATTAGGTGGCGCACCTTCTTTGCTTCAGTCATGGAGGGGTCCGCACGTCTGAAGAGCCGATTCACGTCTTCTACGTACGCCGTCACTCGCTCATTCGGGCCTTGAATTCTCGACTCCATTGCTAACTCCGCCCTCTCCTTCCTGTCCGCCCTGGCGAAGGCATTGAGGAACTGCCGACGAAATTCTTCCCATGACGTCAGTGTCGCCTCGTGGTTCTCAAACCATATTTTAGCGGAATCTTCAAGAGCGAAGTACACGTAGCGAAGCTTACGCTCGTGGGTCCAGTCGTTGTGGTTGGCAACCCGGTTAAAATGGTCAAGGCAGTCGTCGGCGTCCTCTGAGGCACTCCCGTGGAACGGATTCGGCGTCCGGATCTGATTGACGACCACGTGCGATGCTGCAGTAGCTGCAGGAGGTGGTTGGTTCGTCATTCTACTTCGTTCGGGTAGCAGACTGTGCTGTGGCTGGAGTCCCTGGAGACGTCGGCTGGCACGTACGTGCACAGGGGTAAGCTGGCCGAACTACTCGAGGGGCTTAGGTCTGGGGTAAGCTCCGAGATCTTAACATCGACGGTACCCAGCATGGTACCAGAAATATCACCCAGCTAGTACAGCTAGAATAGTTGTCCAGCAACAGATAGGCGAAAAACACGTCAGCCTTTAATAATGGCTGGACCTCGGAGAGCGCGCGCGCAACCACGAACTTCGTCATTCTCGCCTCAAGGGGCTAGTGTCACCACGTGCCAACTTATTTCGCGTCAATATTTCGCCTTACTAAGTCATAACGACTTATGCTTTCAACTTATGCCTGTACAATTTTGGGCCATTTTCTGGCTCTCCCAACTCGTAGCTAGTAATTAAATGAACGTCAAAAGAGCTTGTGCGGGAGATTACTGCTCAAAGCAATTATCCTTCTTGCCCCCACAACTTCTCTGCTTTTTCTCTCATTAAACCTTCTTCTCCCTTTTGCTCTCTGTCTAGCTTTTGCCAGCTAAATTTTGCCGTATATTTTGCGCTCTGTCATTCGTCCTTTCATTCATTACTTTATCAATGATGCAGTTGCAAAGTGAAATTCTCTCTTGACTCTTTGTTTGGGCTCCTCTGAAATGAGCATAAAAACACGTTATCTGGCTTAGTAAGATGGCGATTGTTTGCATGTCGACGGTGTCCTGCATATTTTAAAGCTTGCCATTCGCGATCATAAAGCTGTAAACACATTTTGTAAACGCTCCGTACAACAAAGCATTAGGATGGACAACCGGTACGGATTACGCCAATAATAAACACATGGAGAACGCCGCGACCACGAATACTCTAATTCTTCGATAACGATGTTGCTCAATACAAACAAAAAAGGCATAGTCCTTCTTATTTACTGCCAAACAATCTTACCGAAGAATAAAGCCTCTTGAGAACACTAACTACTGATGTAAAGGCACTGTTTCCCGAGTTTCTCGTAAATTTGTAGCTTAAAACTTCTCAAGATTGCTTCGTTTGGACCTCTATAACGATATAATTCACGACGCCATAGCTGCAATGCTTAGCTGATGTTATGGGTTCTGCAATATGTTTTAGGCACTCGTCAGAATATAGTCAAGAATTGTGTTTCCAATTCATCTCAACGGTGTTATATGCTAAACTTTTACATAGCTGTGGCCTGACGAAATATTTTCGTTATTCTTATACCTTCCAGCCACCTCAGCCGTACAGTTTCGGCTACGACAACGTGGACGAGTACGGCAACCGACAGTTCCACAGCGAGCAAGGTGACTCAAACAACGCCAAGACCGGCTCGTACGGCTACCGTGATGCGAACGGCCTCTACCGGCGGGTGAACTACGTGGCCGACGCGAACGGCTTCCGGGCCACTGTGGACACCAACGAGCCGGGAACCGCCCCTGGTGCCAGCGCCGACGTGGTCTTCAACGCTGCGCCAGTCGTCCCTCCGGTCCCCTCAGCCGCTACACAGATTGGTGCACCCGCAGCCTATGCCGCTAGGGCAGCCGCACCGTACAACGCTGGTGGCTACAGCGGCTACGGCAGATACGGATACAACCCTTACGGAGGCGCTGCTGGAGTCTACGGATACTCACCGTACGGGCGTCACGGTTACGTTGCCAGTGGCCCAGCACTTGGCGGATACGCTTACGGCGGCCAATCCCCGTACGGCTACGGTGCCGCCGGCTACGCGCCGGGTTACGCGCCGGGAACATATGGCGCCCCTTCGGGACACGGAAGTAGGCCTTCGGCTCATCACGGATACCGGCGCCGTCGTTAAGGAAACGTTCTGTGACACTATAACTAAAGTGCAGAAATGACGGTGGCGTTTTCTGAATAAACTGATAACATTAGGACAAAAACGCGTGTCCCAAAATGGAGATCATTCGTTTGGAAACAGCAGGCGAATGTCACGGTCCGAAGTCTAACATTCTGCATGGAAAAAATCACAGATTATTTTCAGGAAACCATTACCTCGTTTCACTAACAACACGTGAGCATTAGAGACTATCTTTAATAATGAGTGTGTGTGTGGCCTTCTCCAAATTACATACTTCGCAGTAATTCGAAGTCTAACAGTGAAAATAAAGTCATATGGTTCTTGACCTCTACACGCGAGTAAACGTTTTTCTTTTTTTTTTCAATCACCATTTCTTTGTTAGCTTTGTGTAGCAGCCCTCAGGGTGCTAAACGGCTTCAAACTGCCCAGCGAATTTGCTGCATATATCCGCGACCGGACTAATGCATTTCTCTTGTCAGACTTTATCAACTTTCAATTACAATGGGTAGTGCAATGCGCAGGAACAACCTTTACGGGATTTTATAGCGATTGGGATTCTTTGCAAACTTTAGCTCGTTGCATAACGCATCTAACCTCTTCCACGTACCCAGTGGACCCAAGTTGTCTACTAGATGGGGCCCCCAGGTAAATGCTGGTTGCTGCCCTGTCGAGTGGGCAACTTTGGTCGGGTATGTGCGCGTAGACAACTTCGCAATGTGCATGTGATACTGGTACGTGCCCACGCTTGACCAATCACCCAAAATGGATATGGCATGTGGACTCAAGGTTTAGGTGGCGTTAAATATATTAAGGCTATGGCGCTCAATCCGCAAAAGATGCCGCAGCGCAGAACGCGGCCGGTCGATGGATAGCCGTTGCAACTTAGTTGCAGAATACTAGGAATAGTGCGGTTGCTACGGAGTCTCAACTGGGTTGCAGTGATTACAACGACATATGCTGTGCCGTAGTGTCATTCACCACTGTGGTCGGCAGCGAGGTTGCCACTTCGTGAGTCAGCTGATGTGCGCGTAAGGTTTTTTGGTTGACGGTTGGCATGGAGATACAAGGGTCATTCTAACAATGATCACCATAACATAAAAAAATGTCATCACCAATTAAACATCCATCATGAGAAGGATAGCGAATCACGTTAATGTCGCAAGAAATGTCCAGAAGATGGATGCACCGTTAATTTGTCTCTTTTTTATTTCGATGAATATTCTTAATTTTCCGTGTATCCGCGTTGTTTTACAGGGTGTCCCAACTATCATGCACCAAGATTTTAAAATATGCTAATGCCACGTAGCTGGAGTACCAGTACCAGAACCAAGTAATGTTGTTTGCTGTATCTTGGAGATAGTGAGATTATGTTTTGCATTCCGCCTAAATACATAATCAGTCCTAATTAACAAATTAACTTCTCAAATGTTCTTATTAGATGAAAAGTGTCAGTGAGAAAACTGTAGAGCAATATGAAAAACTCCCGATACAGCTTTCTGATGCTCAGTGTTTTTCAGATCCTGAAAGAAGCCCGCGAATACACGTAAAGTGCCTGGAGCGCAGTCGCGCGGCAATTAGAATATAATCCCGGAATGACAAGTGTTTTTAACGTGTCGCAAGTTCTTTTTTCTTTCGCATTCTGCATTTTAAGTGCGTCTGAAATTTATTTATTATAACGCCATCTAATTTCATTTAGCTACGCAGAAAGCAATGTTCTTCGCTATGTCAATAACGAAGAAGTCCCGTCAGAAATTAAAGCCCAACTGCAACGCCATTTCACTTGATTTAAACAGTTTCTACCATCAAACCAATGTTGCCAAAATAGCAGTGTGTTTTTCTCATTAGCAGCCTTTCAGCCGCACTTAAGCCGACGGTGCGCGGACCAAGTGGTGTCGCTATGACATAAGATTTTGCAGGGTGCCGCGGGCAGCCGACGGCCCCACAATAACGTCACCCACAGAAACCAAGCGAAGCACGCAGTTGCCCGAGTGTCTCGACGTCGAGCTGAAGCCGAAGGTAGAGGGGCTTTACGTCGAGCGGGCTCGTCGCTGGCACCTTGCGACGGTATCTGCGCTGTGCAGTTACGAGAAACTACGAGAGTACGAGGCTCGCGCTTGTGTGCTGCAGCCTGGCTACGTTATACGGGCCGGCGTCGCTCTGCACGAGCTTTGCCAAATAATAGTAGATAAATCCAGATTGCGCTTTTAGAAGCGCTGTCACTAGCAAACGTACGTGTGGTTTGGGCTTATATCTTAGGCAACGCAGAGGAGCTGCGCGTACCATGTCATGTGTCACTTCCAGCGAGCGGTATGGCGGCGTTCCTTTAACCTTAAGGGCCCCGTGTCGCAGAAACCCCGGTGTCGGTGTCGGCAGAGATGCCCATGTGCGACAGTTTCAGTATATAATTAGGTATATGCGTACGCCACGCCTTGCTACATGACATGTGGTATATGCGGGTTATATTGCCACCCTATTCTATCACTAAAGTTGCGCATACGTTGTCTTACGTTCTTGACAAAGTTATTCCTCGAAATTTTGAGAATGACAGCCCACAAACAAATGTCATGGAACGAAGCACCGATAGCGCATGCATTTTATGGTAAATATTCTCAGACTGAATGATTGAAAGTGCGAAAAAAAAATAGTACCCTAAAAATGATGGAATTTTTTTGATGCGGCTGTGCACAACCTTCGGGATCGGCCCACGCAAGAGGCCGTGTTTCTACCAGAAAGCTCGCCTGCGTGTAACCGTAAAAATTACGGTTATATAGGCTGCTGTCGTCCGGAAGCGTGCGAAGCAGCCACGGATCTTTTAATGCTATCGCGTTCCACTTTTAAAGTTGTTGTTTTAACAGCGGGGCTGCTAAGCCGGCCGTAAGTCCATGATGCGTCGGAAAAAATGCGGGCCGATCCTGGCGGTAGTGCAGAAAGGGTCCAAGCGCAATGGCACATACCCCTGTGAAACAGCGAAGCTGAGCCTGGCTAAGTCTAGCTAAGCATGGTTGGAACTACTTAAGATTATTCAGTCGTCGATTGTCAATCGATAACCAAACAATGGCTAATCGATAATCGTTCAATTATCAATACATTCCGGAAAATGTTGAGGATGATTTGGTAGTCCATAGCCTAGCTCAAATACGTGGCAAATACCTTGAGATAACCAATCGATAGCCATTCAATAGCTAATCGATAATAGACAAATAATGAATACATTCCAGGAAATGCTGGGGATGACGTGGTAGTGCTTAACCTAGCCCAAATACATGGCCAATACCTTGCGATGGCCAACTGACAACTAATCAATAGCTAATCAATAACCGATCAATAATCAATGATTTCCGGTAAATACTGGGGTTGACATGGTAGTGCTTAGCCTAGCCCAAAAGCCAGGACTAGCCAGGTGCCCATCAGCTCTGCGGTCCCTTTATAGCACTGCGCCAGCAGTGCAAACTATGCTATATTTCTTTTTAAAGCAAAGCTTGTAATGGCTCACAAGTTTCGGAGGCGTTGTTGTGGTCACGCAAAAAAACCCGACTGCTCCCACAGCTAGAGCAGCTGTTGCAGCTGCGCCGGTGCCGGATCATGTTACGTGCACGGCCAATCAGAGTCGGTTGGTGTTTCGCGGAGAGGGAAAGGGAAGGAAAGGGGATTGACGCGCGCTCCGCCGGGCTTCGCTCGCCTCAGATCAGTCTCGGCGCCCGGTTGGGAAGGCCACGCATGTTGGCTAAATGCTGACGAAATGCCTGACTTTTGTTTTCTTCTTTTGTTGCATGCACTGTAATGCGGGTTTTGATTCAGAAAACACAGTCCATTTTCTGGGTCTTTCAAAATCAATGAATTGCAGTGCACGACACAGAGCCGTTAGTTCGGCCCCCGTTGAGGTCGTGAAATGCGATGTCTTGAATCGCAGTGTTGTTCCTCGCGTTGGTATAACCAACAGGAAAGAGAAAGCGAGAAGCAAAGCTGGCAACTGCCATCAGAAGGGGCACAACGCCTGCCTACTCTTCGGAAAGGACGAGAGAAACATAGAAGGAAAGATAGGAAGGAGGGGAGGAAGGGAGGAAAGGAAGAGCGAGATGACAAATCTCAAAGAATAAAGTAAAACATACAGTAGGGGCCCGTCCCTGCAGGTCAAGCTACTAAAGAATGTAAAATAAAAGAAATAGTTGCTGGGTTACAAACGTGCCCCTCCCTGACAAACGGGCCGCTCCCGGCGGTAGTGCAGAAAGGGTCCAAGTGCAATGGCACATCCTGGCTGCACTGATGAACCGCATGACACCTTACAACCAGACACTTATGCTCTACAGGCCAAAACAGAAAATCGAGTTGATTGTACATGCACACAATCATTGACCGCATGAGAGAATAACAGTACTAAAACAATTCTGAAACACTATTAGCACTACTGCACAGCGATAAAGATACATCTTGTCAAAAAAAGAATAAATTATTCATCATGAAATCTAGACATCGTGAAAACTTACGTATTTTTCAACTAGCAGTTCTCTTGTTCTTTTTTTAATGCTTTAGACGAAGTTCCATGCTCTAGCAAAAGTAGTATGGCTGGCTTTGGTTTACCATGTCTGGTATTTGTGAAGTTAATCGTTGGTCTCAGTAGTTGGTGCTTGATCTCGGTTCGTGTATTAAGTGACGGCGTAGTTCCTAAGGGGTTTGTTTCAGATAACATGTATCCAATAATAGTGATGTGTTGATCCGATACGGATGTTGTATCTCCATAGTTTGTGTCTGTATAACAGCTTCATAGGTTATACTTAGTAGTTTTTAAAATATGGTCATGGGCTTTTGTAGAGTGAACTGCTTGAAATTGCACGTTCTGGCGCGCTTTTGAAAAATTAGAAGGTAATTAAAGGGTACCTGAGCACCCGTCGGTCTTGGGAGGAGGAAGCAGAAAAGCACAAGGTTAACCAGAATAACGTCCGATTGTCTACCCTACACCGGAGAAATGGGAAAGAGGAACACAAAGATAACAGGGAGAGAGAGGAGGGAATGAAAGAAGGAAATTAGCGGTGAGTTAGCTGACGCGTGTGGTATTGCACTAATAGTCACATATGTTCACACAAGCCCGTCGTCCTCGAGAAGCACAAAAGTGCCTTCATCGCTTTATAGGCCGACGACCGATGGCGGCGGTGTTCCAGCAGCACCTGCACGGAAACCGGCCGATTGCAGCAGGTGGTCGATAGTTTCGTCGGTGCCGCAGACCTCGCATGCTGTACTGTTCGTCACTCCAATTAATCTAGAGTGTGCCTTTGTGAAGGCCACTCCTAACCAAAGGCGGCAGAGAAGCGAAGCTTCACGTCGACGAAGTCGGAATGGAAGTCGGAGTAGCAGTGAGGGGTTTAATCGATGCAGTCGTGTAAGTCTTAAGTTAGGTGAGTTCCACTCAGTCAGTGAGAGCCTGCGTACCAGGTGTCGAAGCTAGCCTTGCGGCGTCTGTTCTCGAAAGCGGATTTTAAACGCTGTGCTCTTCTTGATGTGATGCGCGAGCCGCGTTATCTGCGGAATCATTGCCACTGATTCCAGAATGACCAGGTACTCATTGAAAGACAACCTCGTGGCCTTTTAGTCGGAAGTGATGGTGAAGTTTCACAATTTCGTATGTCAGCTGTTCATGACATCCGCGTCAGAGAACTGACTGCATGCACTGTAATGCGGGTTTTGATTCAGAAAACACAGTCCATTTTCTGGGTCTTTCAAAATCAATGAATTCCAGTGCACGACGCAGAGCCGTTAGTTCTGCCCCCGTTGAGGTCGTGAAATGTTATGTCTTGAATCGCAGTGTTGTTCCTCGCGTTGGTATAACCACCGCACTAGTAGAACTGGATGACGTATTCGATCCATCGGTATAGATATGCACGTGGTTGGTGTACTTTTCATACACGAGGAGTAAGCTCAGTTGTTTTAGAGTAGGGGCTGGTTGATCGGACTTCTTCTGTAGAACTGGAATCATTATATGTGCTTGGGGACAGCGCCAACACCACGGAGAAAACACTGGCTTGGCTGCAGGTGGGTACCCTGAAGTAAATGATGGACGATGTGCACTGACAGTAGCGCTAAATGTCGAGCGGGGCCTTTCAGCAGTGAGGCTCGCCAGGTAGTTGGAAGGGTCGTAGCATAGTGTCTGAAATGCGTCCACATTGTCTCAACGGTAATGTGCGTCATGATTGGGTAATCCTGCGCAATGGAAATTGTTTCAGCCGTTAACGTAGTGCCTGGTAATCGGAGACATATCTTAAGGGCTTGGGCTTGAATGCTCTAAATCGTACGCAGGTTAGTCTTGCCGGTGTTGGATATCGCAGCCGGGCTGTACTGCAGGAATCCAACGAACGACACCATGTGCAGCTGTAACATAGCGTGTATAGATTCTCCTCAACTTTTTTTCTGCAAGGAACCTGAACAAGTGGCAGATAGCAGTCAGCCGCTTTTTCACGTAATTCACGTGTGGAGTCGAAGACAGGTCTCTGCCAATTACGAATTCCAAGAACCTGTGACTTCTGCTGTATGGCATAAGTTTTCCGTTAATTGATATTTCGTAAGCAGACATTGGCTTTCTGGTGAATGCCACCATTGCGCACTTTCCACATGAAATTTCAAGTCCTTGTTCACGAAGGTACCAAGATGTCATTGTGGCTGCCTTCTAAAGCCAAGCGCGAAGCCTGAAGTCGTGTTTCACCTGATGCCCAAATGAAGATCTCGTCCGCATAGATGCAAAGACGTAAAGTACCCCCCCCCCTTTACGGGATGTCAACAAATATAATGATGGTTAGATTGAAAAGCGTCGGGCTAAGCAATCCGCCACGGGATTGGTGAAGCAATACAGTCTTGCGGATAGCATACGCAGCTGTGAATATCTGAGCTAAATTTTGCGATCTCGCAAGAGGAGCGCGACACCACCTCTCTTTCAAACGCTCTCTTTTCAAGCGAAGCTTGTATTGCGTTACAGATTCCGGTGGCGGCGTAGGTCACGCAAAAATCACGTGTGGCGCATAACCGCATTGGATATGCGGGTATGAGCCAGGTACAAGAAATAAAGAACGAAGGAAGGAAGGAAAGAAAGAAAGAGCAGCTGCGCCAGCACCGGATCACGTCACGCGTGCGACCTATCAGGGTCGTTTGGTGCGCCGCGGGGAAGAAAAGGAAAGGGGGTACGTGCACGTTCCAGTGGGCTTTTCTCGCCTCAGATCAGTTTCGGCGTCCGGATGGGAAGTCCTCGCGTGGTGCGTTCCGTCGAGAAGCAGGCTACGTTTGAGCAACAGTGCCCCGAACTCGCTCGGGAAAGGGCTCGTCGTAGACGTGCCGATTCTAGCGTGAGGGCTTCCGAAGCTCACACGAAACTTCAGCGAAGAGCCGCGGAGCCCGAGTTGCGGGAGAGCGATGTTGAGGCCAAAAGTCAGCGAAGAGCGATCAACCCTTAGTTTAGGGCAAAAGAAGCTGAACGGCTGCGACAGCGTCGTCTTGCCACAAGATTCGCTTGGCCCCATTTCCTCAACAGGGGAAGGGCTCTGAATTTTGTCAACAGATGCCTGCTCCTCGCTCTTTTCCGGACGCTTTATTTTATATTAGAGCAGATTATCATACGCGGCTGCTATTGGCCATTTGATGACATCATTCAGGAAGGGCGTTTGGAACAGTGCGCATGTTCCTGCGTTTACTGTGTCTTTTTATTGACGCAGTTTAATAAAGAGGCTTAAATATTCGAAAATCTGCTTTCGAATTTCGATAATAATTACGTACTTTCAGAAGTAGCCTACAATCGCGAGCTCAAGCTCGGCCGCGGCCGCCCGCGTCAGAATTTAGCTTTCGCCGCCCTGCTTATTCTTGCCGTAGCCGTCGGCTCGATAATTCCAATCAGCTTTGAACACTCAACTAGCCTGGAACCAAGGAAAACTTAAGCTCAGACCACACACACGTGTGCCAGCGCGCTTACGCCTGGCCGCTCCTGGCTAGGACGCCTTGGCACACTTCGCTTCGTAATGAGCGCTTCAAAATGCGCAAGTTGGATATGGCTACTATCGGTCGGTCAAGCTGGTGCAGGACAAAGTCGGTCCGCACCACGTTGCACAGCCAGACAGGGGCCTATAAGTGCGAGCGCGCACTCTAGACCTGTTGTGTACCAAGGAAACGCTGCAGTTGCATGTGGCTGCGGTGTGCTACGTAGCGTAGATACCGCGGCTGGCTGAGCGCACTGAGCACGGCACTGAGGCTCGCTGAGGGCAGCCGAGTTTGGCTACGTTTGGCGCGTCGTAGGCGCCAAAATCGGAAGTTGTGGCGTCTACACGGGCATCCACAATCAAATTTGAACTGCGCGCCACGGACGTTTAATAGGTGTAGTGTAGTGGGCACACCACGCTCCGCCATAGCCTTTGCATGCAAATCGTTGAAGAAGGAGAGAAAGCGCCACGAAAGATATGTTGGATTACCAATAACTATGCTTCTGCCGAACGCAATGAAGAACTGTTCTCGCCAAAGTATTTCTGGAATAGTCTAATTTAATTTCAAATGCATCCTTCGACTTCAACCAAATGTGGTTCTGAGCCCCTGAAAGCTTTGTGTTTGTCGTTGTTAGTCACACCGGAGGAACAGTAGGTTAGGCGTGAGTGAACTAGAGCATAGTAAATTTGACGCGTAACATTCGATGTAACGACATACCTGAGTTTGTTTTTTAATTCCGATTATTCTGAAAATAATTTTTTCATCGTGTCAGTGGGGGGGGGGGGGGGCGGAGACCAAGCAAGATGTTCGTAAAAATGCATTCCTACGAATTCTATTGTTGTCGATTGCAGAATCTCGCTGCTCTCGCAGTACAGTATCTCGCAGTAAAGTAGTCTGGATGTCGCAGTAAAGTCGTCTACCAATATGTTTGTTACTTCTTTAGGTTTGAATGGCATATACATTCTTTTAGCTATGTATAACTGAGGTTTGTTTGCGTTTAGCCATATATTTCGATTGTATGTGCATACGTTACCTTCTTTATAGAGTTCACATCTGAACCTGAGAAAAGTAGGTGTGTGTCATCAGCATGCAGTATTATTTTCTTACGTCCCTTCAACATTTAAATATCATTACAGAACAGCAAAAATCAGACAGGTCCGAGGATGGATCCCTGGGGAACACCATCCTCAATGAATTCAACTTGAGACTCTATATTACTTACTGTAGAGTATTGCTTTCTGAATGCTAGATAACTTTGCATCTGTTGCAACGTGGTACAGAGAATACCTTAGCATGGAAGATTCCGTAAAAGCCGGCCGTGTTGTATGCAGTCAAATGCATACCTGCCATTAAGAAATATTCCTAGTGTATAAGTTTTTTTCAAAGATTCCGAGAGTGTATTCTTTGATACTAATAAAGCGGTTTCTAAATTTGTTTTTGCAGAATCTATGCTGCTCTTTTACCATAATACGGTTTCTCGGTAAAATATGCACCGACGATTACGATACTCGCTATATATATATATATATATATATATATATATATATAGAGAGAGAGAGAGAGAGAGAGAGCGAAATCTGAGCGCAGCTCTATATGTGTTTTCACTTCGCGATATATTGGCTGGGGCGGACAATCTGTCTCCGTTGCAAACGGAGCGAAGTGTAACGCGACTGCCTCGCTAATCATGAGATCGCGAGTGGAAGCGCGTGGGTGACGCGTGGGCGCGATTCGCAGCCGCCGCCGCAGACAGACTTCCGCTCATGGAGCGCTTTGTTTTCATAGATGGGATCGTTGGCGCCATCCGTGAATAGCTGACGCGCGCTACTGTAGCGCCCTCTCGTAGCCATCGTCGCCGCAGAGCCCGACTTGCGCGGCACTACACTTTTCTTCGCACACTTTCGGCATAACCTCCTCCTCTGCTTCGCGCCTCGTGGTTCCGCTGCACCCTCCTCGCACTCTTTTCGCTTTCGCCGTCTTTCATCCTCCGCTGCGCTCCGCATTCTCTCTTTCATCCTTCGCTGTGCTTGTTCGCTTGGTTACGAGGGACGCCGACGCTCGCCGTAGGGACGCGCGCCTAAAAGCTGCGCTCTAAAAACCTGCAATCCTGTTATTTTGAGTCTGTTCGGGTGTTTTTCCAAATACAGAAAGGACAGATAGTGGTGTGTCGTTGAGTTTGTAGAACAAGCCACCATTATGAATCGCATACACTTCAGAAACTTTTATTTGATAGGGAAAACCGACTGAAGTTAGCATCAAATTATAAATGTGCGTCAGAGGTAAGGTGACAATGTGACTTGTAGCTTTTAGCGGCTTCGGCTTGATCAGGGCCGCATGCACAGTTATCATTTAATGACAAAACTAAATTTTCCATTTCATGTGGAAAAATGCATCTCTCGACTTCGATCAAACCAGCAAACACTGGATGGACAGTCTGTGGCTATATAATTCTCGTAATACATTTTTGTGTTGTCATTTGTAAACCCACCTGTAGTTAGAAAGTGTTTCTTGAAATCATCGGCGATGTCTGCGTCCCTCGTGCCCGGCCTTTGAAACTTGAGTCTTCTTGTCATGGCCCTTTTGTTATTTGGCTCATTGTGTCCCACAGGATGCGTGGATTTGCTGAATGAGTAGCGAAGTTGATGATATAATGTTCAGATTTTGCTACTTTCTGGTCTTTGTACAGTTCATTACAGAGTTTTTTGTAATTGCGTAGATCATTTCATATTTTGACGACAGAAATGATTAAAAATGGCTATTTCTGAACCTAATTATGTTGTATAGTTCTGTTGAGTTCCACGGCATCCGGCATTGTCTGTTTTTCTTGATTTCTTTTTTTTACGCCGTTAGGGGGGAAACACTTTCCATAGGTGGATAAAAATTAGTCTAAGAAGATCTTGTAGGACTTATTGGGATCGGTTTCTTCTATAATAGTGCTCCAATTAAGACTACTGCCAAGGTTCCTGAAAAGTTCTACATTATGCTCTAATTCCTAAATAATACTTCATCATTATTTGGGATTACACGGTTGCCTGGTAAGAAGCAATGTATTTTGAAATGGTCACTGATGTCGCAACAAATGGCGCCTGCTTTCGCATCATGCGGTTTGAAGCTTGTGAAACATAGGTCCAAATTTGTTTCATATGTAGCAATTATTCTTGTTGTTGTGTTAATTACATTTATACAGCCATATACTTCGAATAGTTCATTATAGAGAGGGGCAAAACGGCTCACATCAGTGAGCGGCTCGGAACGGCTCAGCTCACTGAAATGAACCGGTTTATTTCAAGGGATCACCGGTTCACTTAAACGTTTCACCTGTGTCATGCATATTCTATAGTTATTTTGCTTTAAAAAACCGATATATGTATAATTGATATTGGTATTTTCGCTATGTTCAGAGATTATTTTTACATATCTTAAAAGCATGAATTTTTAGTTGTAATTAAACTTTCTTTTCTCATATTCAGGATATAGAAAATGCTTATATTACTGTAACAGGCACACTGCGACGTACTTTTCTCAGAAATAAAAGTAACTTCATCATCATTACAGGAGCTTTTCTGTTTTTGTGGTACTTTAAAATCAACTTTGGTCAAAATAAGAACACAAAATTATTGTACGTTAGCTTTCATATTCATTTATTCTCATAAGCACGCTCACTATAATATGAGTGAGCTGTAACGCCATGCAAAATGAATGTCGAAATCATCTCTTGAAGTACAATACAAAAATCATACTAAAGATCCACAAGACTACCGCACGTACCCTTCCGTTTTTTTTATCTCTTCAGCGCACGTGCGATACTGGCGACCATGCCATCATGCGCCAGGACAAAAAAAAAAAGAAAAGAAGAAATGAAGTTCTATTACAACACAACAGATCATTCGCCTAGTTTTATTGACGTGCTTATGATACACGCTCAGAAAATGCAATGAAGTGGATACCATGGGCGACATTTTCATGACTACGCTAATTAGCACAAATGAAGAGCAGTACGTAAACTGTACGTTCACCTCTTGTCTTTAAACACACTGAAGACAATCATCGAAATGTTGTTGCACCAGCGCACGATGTGCGATCGGTGAGAGTCGTGAGACATCGTTACGAACAGCAGCAGGCAACGAACAGGTACCATCCTTTGTCAATTAAGGCTTCTTTACAACACCGTAGAGGCTTGGGCTAGTCGGTACATACTCGAGAGGGAAACGGCGCGAAAAAACAGAACAAGAATACAAGAAGGCAGACACACACCAGTGCGGGTGTTTTTCTCCCTTCTTGTCTTCTTGTCCTGTCTTTTCGCGCTCTTTTCCTCTCAAGGCTTCTTTACTTCTCCCTTCGGTGGCAACGGGACGCGCAAAAAACAAAGGGACTGCTGCGCACACCACACTGCGAGCGAGTACGAGTAACGTGAGTCTGCCCCCGCCGGCCACCACTCGTCGGTTTGAAAACGAAATCTCGAAACCCAGCAGAAGACAAGGCTCTGACGGCACGGTCCGGCATGGTCCACTGAACCGGCTTCCTCTCTCAGAAAGAAACGCCGCGCACACACTTAACCTACCGCTCCCTCGCTCTTCAAAAGACCAGCTGAAACGATCCGGCACGCTGTTGAGCGCTCTCAAGGAACGGTTCCTCACGGCTCGCAGTACGAGAGAGAGCCGGCTTTCTCTCTCCGAAAGAACCGCCGCTCACTTACTGAACCACCGCTCCCCCGTTCTTCAAAAGAGCGGCTCAAAAGATCCGGCTAGCTCCTGAGCGCTCTCTAGGAACGGTTACTCATGGCTCGCAGTACGAGAGAGAGCCTCCGATAGAACCGCCGCTGACATACTTAACCACCGCTCGCTCCTGAGCGGAACTCGCTCAGGAGCGAGCCGGATCTTTTGAGCCGCTCTTTTGAAGAGCGAGGGAGCGGTGGTTCAGTAAGTGAGCGGTTGTTTCTTTGGAGATAGGAAGCCGGCTCTCTCCCGAGCCGTGGCAACCGTTCCGTCTCTACTGCTGGGTGCAATGTAAGGGCCATCTATTAGCAGTGCGAGAAGGCAACTGCCCTCCCGCCCTTCCTTGCAAGAGTCGCCTCGACCCTCTCGCCTTCGGCTGTCTTTTGAGCCGCTCTTTTTGAAGAACGAGTGAGTCATGGTTCAAGTGAGCGGCGGTTCTTTCGGAGAGAGTACCGGCTCCTTTTCTCCAAAAGCACCGCCGCTCACTTTTACTGAACCACGGCTCACTCGCTCTTTAAGAAGAGCGGCTCAAAAGATCCGGCTCGCTACTGAGCGACCCATATCTAGTTCATTAAGCCATACATAGCAAGAGTTATACAGTGACACATTGCTATTAAAATCTCCAAATAAGAAAGTTTCCAAGCCAGATTCTGGAGAGCAGACCAGCAGCTTATCAGTGAAATTCAAAAATCCTTCTATTCACCCAGAAGGAGGGCGGTAGATAACAGAAAGTAACACATCAAAACACTCTATCGTTATACACTCTATATAGCTATGATCTACAATAATTCAGGAATTATTCTATATGGCAGGTTTGTGCGGATATACATACAGACGCCACCATCACGCTTTCCTAATGGGCATGCAGAGATGCAGTCACAACCACCAACCATAATACAATCGTCATCTGATGAGAACCATCTTTCACTAAAGCAAATTAAATCAAATAAACAGTTGAATTGATATAATAAAATAATAATTTCATCAAATGTGTTCACTATGCTTCTCACATTTAAGTGAAAAGTAGAAAGTCCTAAATTCACTTCTTAAAACTGGGATATGGTGTAGAAATTGGGCAGTGGAGTACGCCAGCTTGAGCCAAGGCCACCAGTGACGCACGTGCATAATGCTACCCGCCTTCATGTCAAACGTGAGAGATCCTCGCTTCCTCGAATGACCATCGCCCTTTCTCCATTTGCTCGCCTAACACTTTACCGTTTGAATGCCGCACGCACGCGAAACCCGATTTCTTCGCCCATTCCTTGGCCATTGAAGGCTCACTCGCCTGCCGGGTCATGTTCTCACACATGTATGCACTGCTGCTTTCACTTCTCAGCCCTCGCCCCCTTGGCAGCCACTTGGCGCTGAATTCTTGGTTTGCAAATCGCACGATAACTCCACGTGTCCTGCCTGCTTTAGCGGGTAGCCGATGGCCGTTCTCGAGCTCATTTCGGGACACAGGAGGAAGTCAGGTTTGCTTCGCAATTTCGTTCAATTTTACCATGAGATCCTCATTGTGAGTTTCTTAAATTCCGTGGGCTTCTATATTCGCCGCGTAGTCTCGATACGTGCAAACAATGCATTGCAATTGAGTTGTATTCCACCAGGTGTCACGGAATGTAGCAGTAGTATCGTACGATGCCACGTGTCAACGAATGTGACATGTGCGTCTGGTAGTCGCGATACCGACTGCTGCGAAGTAAGAGACGATTAGGCTATCGGTGGAAGAAAAGCGGGGAAGACATTGATTGAACCGAAGTCATTAGACGTGTTGTTAATGGTGCAGTATAGTGATATATGTTTTAAGTACGAACGTTACGATTCAGATCAAGCAGTATAGGGGAATACTTGTTCCCATTTCATTTCAAAGGGGATCAACATCACCGTCACCATTGCGAATAACGCCCCGGAAGCGATAGTCCGCCATTATTTATTGACTACCTTGATACATTTTTCTTTCTAAATTAAAAAGGAGCCCGAGCGAACTGATTGCCGTCGTCAGCTGTTCAAATGTTTCTGTGATAAAAAAAGAGTACGACATTATTTGTGGCATAATTATGTTTTGTGATCACGTTTGTTAGATACATCTTCCGGTAATTTCACCAAATCTATTTATTGTGTTTCCGTAATTTACAGAAAATAAATGTTATATAGTTAATTCTATTAAGGGAGTAACGTTTACTCCCTTCATTACTGCAGCTTTCATGTAGTACGAAAGGGTCAAATGCTGAGGTGTGGTTGTAACGGATTATACACGTAGAGATTTGCACGTTACGTAAATAATAGGAAATGTGATTACTGCGTATTGGGGCCATCGCCCCTGCCATGGTGCCAGATCACAGCATCCACAACATCCAAGCATCCACTCTACGAGTTTATATAGCCATATACTGACTGACATGACTCACCCTCATAACTCCTCAATCATATTCATAAAATAAGACTAATTGGTTCACCCATACGAGATCCATCTGCCTATACTTACGTGGCTAGTAAAGCTACAGACACATTGTAATTCAGGATAGTAAAGGAACTAACAAACATTATTTCGCTCGTAGTTTACTCGCGCCTATTGTGGACCGATTAAAGTTGTTTTCCTCACTCACTCACTTTATCATATTTGGACCAGTTCTGTTAATACCTAAAAAAGTTGTCTTTTTTTGCCACAAGCTAAAGGGCCATTGTGTAAATTAAGATAATCCTTGTTTCTTCTACATTGAAAAAAATTTCTGAAGTAAGAAATGAATTTCTATTTTCTTGCATTTTTTTACAGTGTCTCGACGTAAATGTTCCGAGCCCAAGTTACCATTACTATTCAGTCTTGCTTCCATTAATGAGGTTATCGCAACTAATGTGATTGTTTATGTTCATAACAACAACAAAAAAAAGCGTAGCGGCAGTTGCTTACATATGAAGCGCATACCTGGCTTTTTTCCTATATTTGTTTTCATTCATGGTATAGCTGGTAAAAAACCTTGGTATTACCTTGCAGAGTTGTAAATAAAATAGGCTATGAATAATTCGAAACCTCACTTCTATACCGATAAATATTGCAGCGATATATAACAACGATGGTGATCCCGAGTCTTCATACCTGATAAACGTACTTATATTAACTATCGGCCGCTAACAGCAGTCAAACAAGAATTTCTCCTCGAATTTGCACATACCAATATCTATAATGTGGCAACCGAAAGTTTTTTTGGAATTCTTCGTATGGATTTCGTCATCGCAGCAGGCGCGTAATGACACGCTTCGCACGAATTCTACAAATTCCTGAGAGCCTGCCAGAATAAAGAAAAATTGGCCCAACATTGCAAATTCCTGAGAAGAAGGCCCAGCTTCCCTTTTAGCCTATCTATGTGTGCCGCTACTTTCTTCTTATCCCCGCTTGGTTTATGTATACTCCCCCCATTCCCCACACACCCATCCCCACGCCCATCAGCTTATGTACTCTTCTATCTCAGCGATATTTTACTCGCCTTTACCCCGTTACTATGAGACAAATACGTTTTACATTTTCCTGAATGAATAAACACTTCACCATGATCCCAATGTGTATGTGCCGCTGTTCCATGAGGAGAAACGATGTTGTGAATAACTGTGCCTGTAACAGTTATGCCATATATCGCAGCACCGCAACTTGTTGCGTTTAAATTATGTTCCTCACATCGAAACTGGTATCGAAGGCAGAAAACTCTGAGATCTCTGGGCTTTCATTTTGCTCACATCAGTTGTTTTATGTTTACGAAAGCTCTGTAGAACTGCGCGTGAAAAATCAGGGTACCCCAGCCGTCGAATGTTTCGTTAGGTGCAACCACAGGCGCAAATATACAATAAATCGAGTTACTTCGATACAGTCAAGTTACCAATATGAAAAATTATTTGCTATTTTTTCCGGTGACACGCGCGTTGACACTTCAATGGCATGTGCGTTGCGAGGCCATCTGTGATGCTGCATAAGCTAGAGACTATTTAGTCGCTAATCTTCAATCTTTTTACACGCGTTTGTGCTATGCTAAAAAGAGTGTCCCAACTATCATATCACCCAGACTTAGAAAAAGAGCAATTGCGTTACACGAAGAAAACCTAGTGCATATTGTTTGCAGTAAAGTGGACTACCCACCAGTAATTGTTTCGTTATTGAGATTTAATTAGGTAATTGTGATTATCTAACGCGAGAAGTACAGTCCTAATTACCAAAATATCAATGATAAAACTGTAGAGAAACATGGACAACTCCGAATGCGGCTCATTCTGGCGCGCGTAAGAGAGAAGCTGACTGGGAACAGGCCGTCTTCCGTCGTGCGAAAGGGTGGGGGGGGGGGGGGGGAGTGTCAACACGTGCTACATAAAAATCTATTTGCGGGCGTTAAAGACGCCCGCGAATGCATGCAAAATTTGTCGTGCAGCTCGGCCACCTACGCACATTGATTCGCCGGACGAAACCACTCTTACATCCTGTGACTGAAGCTAGCAAAACAGCCCGTAAAGGCCGCGTGTCAAATGTTCGAAAAACGACCCCACGTGTGTGTATCTTTTATAACTATGCTCATCACGGCACGGTGCGTACTGGTTCACCTGATATTCGAAGAGAAATAAAGAAAACGGCAACGTGTTTCTGCCTTCCCTATTTTTCTATGAATCTTCCGTCTAGCAGTACGAATGCGTTTATTTGTGTTTCTTAGTGCGTGCATGAACGCGCTTGGGTGTGTGCGCCGCGGCTGGAATGCTGCGCACTGTTCAGACTGGACGTGGAGCCATGCGTTTTTCAAAAGCAGGCACGGCAACCACCGTTAAAGAGAAGCATAAAACTATTTCCGGAAAAACAGCGAAAGGGGTGATACATTTATAGTGAGTGCAAATCAAATCTAGATTGCCCGTCCGAGCTGGAGTAAAGGTCACCAAATTAAGAAAGGGCAGCAGTTTCGCCCGAAAGGCGAAAAATTGTTTGCAATAGTAAATTAGTAGACAGCTATATACCAAGTACGCATAGTAGATTTTTCGGTCGTATAAACGTGGAAATATCCGTTTTGCTAACTCAATTAACAAGCATGGTGTCAGCGCGCACAGGCAAATATGAACACTCGCCAGTTTGACACTTGCTCTCAAAGCGATAGCGTCAGCAAGCGCAGCAGCAGCAGCGAGCGAAGTCACCTTCGTGCTGTGTATCACGCTTCAACGCAAACTGAGCGACGAGACCGCCGCACTCATAAAGGTATGAGCCGCTTGCAGATGGCTTTCACGATTAGGCGCGCGACCACGCACGGCCATGCAAAGTAAAATTTAAGGTGTCAGAGTCCTTACGCTGCCCTTTCTTCCCTCGCTCGCAACGCCCACGGTCATTGGCACGACGGAAGACGGCGCATTTCCTGTCAGCTTCCCTCTCTTGCATGGACAAGATTGAGGCGCGATCGCCGGATACCCTCGCGCGCTTTCAGTCGCACATACAGCATACAGCATGCGGGGACGGTGTCATCGCCCTTGGACTTTATACTGACCATCACGGTGACGACGACAACGACGGCAGAAATGCGCTTGGAGTGTCCATATAATTGCTATCGCGCAAAAAAATGGGGGCAGCTTCACACTAGGGGTGCGAAGACTGGGCAAACAGCGAAGCTGGCGACCCAACTTAGCTTTATCTTGGTTCGGCCAAGTTTTTGCGAGATTATGCTTCGAGAATCGGCTACGCTTTGCGCAAGACCACCCCGGAATCACCCAGAACCCAAGGAGCAACGAACACTCGGTAATTAAAGTATCTGGACGCTTCTGGACGCTCAAACGCTTTTGCTGGGTTTCGCGGGCTCGTAACTCCGGATCTTTTGCGAATCGCTGACGTTTCGCTGCCGCTTCGGCGGCGCGATACATGGTATCGGGCCGAAGTCGTCGCACTCGCTCTCGAGTAGCGGCGCGACAGCTTTCGCACCGCGCTTCCTTTTCTTCGGGAGCGACGCTATTTTTCGGCCGCCCTATCTTCGCGGCGATGTGCTCGGTGCGGAGACGGCGGGGCTTTTGTGTCGCCGTGGCGGCGAGGCGGAGCTATATATCACGAGGGTCGGCACAGTGACGTCACGGCTAAGTCTGCCTCTGCGCAGTCGCGACAGCCACTCCGCACGGTGCGGTGACGTCATGCTTCAGCAAAGCTAAGGCGAAGTGATGCGGCGCGCGCGATGACGTCATGGCTCACGCAGCTGTGGCGAGTCTGGGCACGGTCGGCGCAGTCGGGGCGAAGCGTTGTTGTCGACGCATGGTGGCGTCACCGCCAGGTGGAGGTTTTGCGGCGTGCACTCAGTACACTCGACGGACCATCATCGAGCATAAACAGCTTCGCTAGTTCACAGGGGTATGTGGCATTGAGCTTCGTTCGACCCTTTCTGTGCACCTCCAGGATCGGCCCACATTGCGGGCGTACACCACCGGACTACCTCCAGCTTGAACAGCTTCAACGTTAAAAAATAACGTCCATATACGTTCTGGGAGTGGAGATGACCAATGCTCCGCGCTTCCGCAAAATTTTAAATGTGCTTCCGCCATGTGTGTGCTTCATCCCAGTGATTGTGGCCGCACGACGCCCCCTCCCCCCCCCCCCTGATGCAGTGTGCTTCTTTCCTTTACTTTTGTTATCATGGCAGTTATCGTCGCGAAGGCTTACTTTGTGGCCTCTGCAAGAATATTTATTCAGTATATGCGAGAAGGGCAGAATACCTGCCTTAATGATAAATCATATTTTGTCCGAGAATAAGCTTTGACTTTCTTCTGACAGTTTCCAAGAGTACAAAATTATTAAAACTAAATATACCTGCTTGCTCTCCCGGCTATGCCACAAAGACTATGTTGGACCACATATGTACGCTGAGTCGCGTATACAAATGAGAGAGAAATGCAAAGCGTCTGATAACACATTATTAAACAAACGACTGACTGCTTCCGCGCAATTTTGATGCCTTCAGAATCCAGAGTGCTTACTTTACAACAAACCCCCTGCCCCGCCAAAATTACAGGTCCATTTTGTTCATTTGGACTGATGTTAAGTGGCGACGTAGAAGGTAATCCTGGCCCCCTAAAGAATATCTTGATTCCCTAACTAAAATACTGGGAACTGTTAAAGATTTAAACCAGAGCACCATTAGAATGCAAGATGTACAACGGAAGTTGTCTGACACAATCGTTGAGCTTAAACTAGAGGAAGAAACAATCAAATCAAATCAATTTATTCTCCAGTTTACATTCTGGGCGGTTATTTTGGGTTAAAAGCTACATACGTAGCTTGACGTGACCCAAAAGACCAGGCAAGGCAATATCACAGCAAACAGTGTGCGCACATGTACATAATTCACATAATTCTAACTGTCGCAGGAATTCCTCATGGACGAAAATGCATTTAAAACAACACTACATAAGCAATACAAGCTATACAAAACAATCCAACACTAGCTATACAACATAGCATGATACTGAATTCACGAGGTTAACATTTCCTAAAAAAACAAAAAACAACAAAAAAACGAAACAGGTTGTACATTACATACTCAGAACCATACACACAGGCAGAATAATAATTACATCAGATACATTACAAGCGTACAAAGTAAGAGCGGAGTTCTTTCTTATTGAAATTATCGATGTTTTTGTACTTGTTCAATGTGAATGGCTGAAATGTGAATGGCTGCAATGTGAATGGCTGCAATATGAATCACTCCAGCGATCTCTGAAATTATTGAAAGGCTTGCAAAATTTGAACACTGAACAGTGAACATCGATGTCGTGGCAGAGCGGAGTGAATGAGCTACACAAAATAGCGCTAAATTTTGCGAATTCGTCACATGAACTGCGTGTAAGGCATGATAATGCGGAAGACAGGACGTCGGCTGAGAGAACGTATCCCAGTCTCCGAAAAAAAGTGATGGAAATAATTATTGATACGCTTAATAATAATGAACCAGCGACAATATTGCAAGAGCCCAGAGGATAGTACGCTTTAACGGTTTGAAGAACCGCATCGGTTTGAAGTTCGCCGTCATAAAACAAAGGAACAAATTCTTCTGAAACTTCGAAGTTCAAAGAAAGTTGTGTGATAATGAGTGAAGATTTCTGCCCTGCAACATGCCATGCTACCAAAAAACTGGTTGAATTCGACAAAAGGCTTCAAGTCAGTCGCTATAAAAGCTTGCGTTGAAGGAAAATCTTATTATTACAACGCGAATAATGATTCTGTTCAACAAATAGGCTGTAACCGCGAAAGCTAACAGTCTAGTCTTTTCCTTCGATTGGGAAGTGTGGTACAGTAAAAAAAAAGGCGGTAGGTGAGCGCCGAGAGGTTGTGGCTCAGAGAAAACGCACAACACTCTATTAGCTGTACTATTTACGAACATGCGTAGTGGAATGCCCGGAAGAGGCAAATTTGTAGCCTAATGGATGTCTTTGACGCTGATATCACAGCCATTACAGAAAGGTGGTTATCCGCCAAGGTGTCCAACACAGGATTGCTATAATGCCATAAAAAATGTCACAGTTTCGCCCTAAGGGCGAAGCAATGAATGCGATAGCAACACAGCAATGTCATACGAAGTAAGGTGAGCGGCTTTGGAAGCAATATGAATTGTAGTAAACATGAGCTGATTAAGTAAGCAGGTGTGCTGCGGCGTAAGTAGACCGACATGAAGACAGACTCGATGACCACGAGAAGGCGCGTGTGAAACCGTGATGTTGATGAGAAGCGCTTCCCGTGGGCAGCGCGTGCGAAGGGACACACCTGTAGTGATGCACTGCCGATCCGGGCAGCATTGCATGTGTTGCGTGCGTTAGAAAATGTGGCCCGACTATTACTAACTGAATGAACAAGCGTGGTGTGAGCGCGCACAAACAAACAGGAATAGATCACACTGAACGACTGCAGACAACGACAGTCAAAACGCTGCCAGCGAGCGTATATACGCCGCAGCGGGCGAAGGTACTTGCGGTCTATCGCTTCAACGGAAACTGAGCGGCGAATGCACGGCGCATAAAGGTCAGAGCCGTGTGGAGATAAGAGACGGTGCGGACGAGCGACGAGCGCGGTTGTTGGCAGCGTAAAAGTGCGCCCCCCCCCCCCCCCCGCGCGCTCCCTCCGGCGCTGTCTTCCCGCTTCCTTGCTTGCGCGTGGGTGATTGAGTGCGTTCGCTCTCCGTGAAGCGCGCGTCCCCGCACGCTTCCGCTCGGGCATACGGCGCGCGGCGGATATTTTATCTAAAGGGAACCTCACGGCGACGGCGACGACGACGGCAGAAATCCGGTAGAAGTGTTCATATAATTTCTATCGCAATAATATCAAATCTATCTCAGTGACCGCACAAATTCCATTGGTGGCGGTGTACTACTTGCAAATAATGAAAAACTGCTCTTTTTTGTGCCTATTCCAGCTGATCTGCAAGCAGTGTGGTGTTTGAGTACGAACTTTGAAAAGATTATTATCGGTGTTTGTTACCGCTCACCATCAAGCAGTACAGCAAAAATGAAAGTCGTCATGACTGCCAAATTACTGTACGACATCCTCGTGTTGAAATTCTTCTGATGGGGGATCTTCACTTTCCCGACATTAATTGAAAGGAAAGTTAAAACTGCGTGAAAGAACGAGGACAAGCGGAAGAAAAACAGAATGTTCGGCCAGCGCGAAATATCGAATATCTGCGCTCGTGGTGTACTGAGTGTTCCTTCCACTTGCCCACGTTTTTTCGCGCAGTTTTAGCCATCCTTCAAGTATGAACCAGCTAGCCGTCCTTCCAATATTAACTGGTCTAGCGTGTACTTATTTTCACATCCCTCATCAACCGAGTTTAATCATTTGATTACTCATTGCGCTGATTTCAGTCTATCGCAGATATTTGTATTCCCAACACGTGTCTCACAAAGCTTATCTCTCAATTAGGCCTTTATCTGGCGCCAGTGAATTCCACCATCTCTACAGTCACCCACTTACCCGGCCTTAGCGATCGTGGCATGTTGACTTTCAGTTTAGGTATACCTCAATCAAATCAGGTGCCGACAGCTCTCAACGCCTGTGTATTGAATGATGTTATTGTTCAGTCATTTCATCATATAATATACACAACCCTTCATAGTTGAACCACTCTGCCATGGATCCGATAGTTTTATTGGGTAGGAATCGCAGCACTGATCGACAAACTCCACTTGTAGGATAGATCAGATTAACACGGAGTTCCTAAAAAACACAAAAACGGTGTTGCTCAGTTATTCTACACACTCTTTGTTTGCGATCGTACGATTCAAGTTCTTCACCTGTAGGCTAGAAAATGAGAAAATCGTGTCAATTTTCAAATCAGGACAAAGATGCAACCCATTAAGCTGTCGAACTATTTCACTTACAAGTGTCTCAGTTCCATGTAAAAATTTTGAGCTTATCATTTTTACAAATCTTGTCAACTTTCTAGAAGATATCAGTTTTTTTCTCGACCTTGAAACGTGGCTTCCGCAAGTTTTCTCGTGCGAATCTCAACTTATCACATTCACAAATGACTTATATATACACACTCTGGTGTTATTGTGGATTGTATTTTTTTACACTTGTTTAGGTTTTTGATAAAGCTAATCACTCTTTCGTATTACATAAACTAAGTACGTTAATTGTCGACCTGCAAGTCTTTGAGTGGATCCGTGAATTCCTTTCCTGCGTCTCCGGTACGTTACTAGCTAACGGCTCTGACCCTTCTCTAGCTCCACTCAGTTCTGGCGTACATCGAGAATCAGTCCCTGGCCACCTTCTATTTCTCATTTATAGTATCAACTTGCCTAATAACATTGCCTCCCGAATTTGTCTGTTCGTAGACGACTGTTTTATTTACTGAAAAAAAAATGTCACAGTTTCGCCCTAAGGGCGAAGCAATGAATGCGATAGCAACACAGCAATGTCATACGAAGTAAGGTGAGCGGCTTTGGTAGCAATATGAATTGTAGTAAACATGAGCTGATTAAGTAAGCAGGTGTGCTGCGGCGTAAGTAGACCGACATGAAAAGAGACTGGATGACCACGAGAAGGCGCGTGTGAAACGGTGGTGTTGATGAGAAGCGCTTCCCGTGGGCAGCGCGTGCGAAGGGACACACCTGTAGCGCTGCACTGCCGATCCGGGCAGCATTGCATGTGTAGGGTGCGTTGGAAAATGTGGCCCGACCATTACTAACTGTGGTGTGAGCGCGCACAAACAAACATGAATAGATCACACTGAATGACTGCAGACAACGACTGTCAAAACGCTGGCAGCAAGCGCATATACGCCGCAGCGGGCGATGTACGTGCGGTCTATCGCTTCAACGGAAACTGAGCGACGAATGCAAAGCGCATAAAGGTCAGAGCCGTGTGGAGATAAGAGACGGTGCGAGCGAGCGACGAGCGCGGTTGTTGGCAGAGTAAAAATGCGACCCTCCTCCCCCCCCCCTCCCTCGGGCGCTCGCTTCCCACTTCCTTGCTTGCGCGTGGAAGATTAAGTGCGTTCGCTCTCCGTTACAGCGTGCGTCCCCGCACGCTTCCGCTCGGGCATACGGCGCGCGGCGAAGATTTTATCTGTACGGAACCTCACGGCGACGACGACGGCGACGACGACGGCGACGGCAGAAATCCGGTGGAAGTGTCCATATAATTGCTATCGCAATAAAATAACTGACGATTAAGACGTGGGATTACTTCAGAATGATCTAGACAACGTAGCAGAGTGGTGCCGCACGCGACATATGGAGCTAAATATTGCCAAATACCAAAAGCATGCGCGTTACTAGGCGTGATGTTATCTCTCCGTCCTGCTTTCTCAACAATAACTCCCAGCAAACCACAGGGTCATATGCCCGGTACTGCAATGATACTACACTGATACAGGCTATTGAGACAGAAGAAAATAGTTCTTATTAGTGGCACGAGCTTCGAGTGCACGCTTGTTTCTTGAACAGCACTTCCGGTTCGCCTCCTGAGAGGACCGGGCACGAAATTCATAAAAAAATATAATATTAGTACCGTAAAAAAATTTCATGAGTTGCATTATAGATATGATATCAGAGCATAAGTTGCAAGTTTAGGTGCTGAACTGTCTGGAATAATTAGAATTGATCAGCTGAGAACAAATTCGAAATAAATAAAAAATAGTACAGTACAAGCTTCATGGGTTTCAGTATAGATATGACAGCATAAGTTTATTTACAAGTTGGGCTGCTGAACTCTCTGGAATAATTAGAATTATTTAGCTGAGACGAAATCAAAAATAATTGAGAAAAAATAGAAAAATATAGTACCTTACAAAACTCATAGGTGTCACTGTAGATATGATGTCAGAGCACAAGCTTACTTACATGAGTAACTGAAGTGGTTGGAATAATTAGAAGCCACTGAGTACCTCACACCAATGCCGAGGAGTGAGTGCCACTAAGAGACGCCTAATTCAAAGATTAGGGTAACCTGCCGTTTTCGTGTATTTTGTTTCTAACATAAACCATTCTGAAATTCCTTTCTGGACAACCTAGTAACTGGACAACCTACAATTTAAACTTTTTTTGCCATAAATCGCCTCATTGTCTTTGTTAGTGCACGTTCGGCTTTTGCTTTTTAACATGCGTTTATGGGAACCATATTATTGCCTTGTACCGACAACTGTAGCACAACTTGCTATGGGCGAGAGCAAGGGAGAGACACATAGAGAGAAAGAAACAGAAGTATAGATAGATAGAAAGAAAGAGAGAGAAAGAGGCCGGATTTGAAGCCAGGTACTCACGGTCCGAAGGCAGGCGTCATAACCACTACGCTATACACCCACGCTTGCGGAGGTCCACTGTTTCATCAGATTTCACAAGCGTGGAACTGGCTTACATTTTTTTATCTTCGGCATTTACGCCAGCTAATGCTGTACTTGCAGCGTTTCTCATGCGCATTTTACTGAACATTTCCTGTACTCACCCTTGATAGCCTTTGTAAAAAGCAGCAGTAAATTTTAAAATATCGTTGTTCAAGTGAAGAAATGATTGCGCACAGTACTATTTACAAACTATTGACCCTTTTCGTGGCGACCTCGTGGGCGCTGCCATGTTTGATCACGTGGTGAAGCGTCCATTGCTTGCCTCAACTGCCTTCGTTGCCTCCTTGTTTACAAAGGAAGTGTATGACGCCGGCCTGGCTTAGAAAACCTCTGTTTTCGAATATATCGTAAACGGTGACTAGGTGAATGACACGAAGCTTTGATCACAGATTCAGAAAACATGCAAAAGCGCTTTCGGAGCTGATTAAGCTATGCCCAAACGGCGCAAGCAGCGTATATGGTGCTTGTTCTAAAAGCGGGTCTACATATCTATCAAGCTATCCAAACGTTCCGCTCATGAATTCAGACAGGATTAGTGTGTTTTACTCTTTGTTCTTTATTCGGCAAATATTTTGAAGAAGTGGCTTGTCAGTTTCTGACTCATTCAAGTTCCTCGGTCTGGCTATCTGATTATTTTCCGCCTAATCGCTCGCGCGTGTGCTCAATTCCGATAGATTTGTTCTTTCTGCGCACGAAGCTTGAAACGTAGCTGTTTTTTACATTGTAATACCTTGTAGCAAATATATATTACAGCTAGTAACTCGCTTACGCTTGTGGACCGTCGCGAAACATTCAGGTTCGACCATTCGTGCGCCATCGGTGCAGTCCGTCATTTATTGCGCGCATACAGTGCACACATATTCAAGTATGAGCCCATTCACTTATTCTTGATACGTCGACGATAGATAGAGTGGGCTTAAGTTTTCCTGCCATTTGAGACAGATGTGAACGTGCACGAAACTTACTATGACAGGAAGCGGCGCTACTCCCTTTGTCAATGTTTAACGAGTGGTACTACTCACTTTTGCCGACGTTCTGGGTATGAAGCCCTTTCTTTGAAGGTGAGCGATACAAGGCTGGCGGATGAGCAAATTTCTGTATCCTCGAGAAAAGCTGTACATCTCGAAGTGCTAGTAATACGTTCGGACAGTTGCAGCAGCGGTCCGCGAACTTGGCCACACAGATTCATTCCATTCCTTAACATGCCAGTCACTATTTTTGCAGCCAACTACTGCACACGTCTTCAATCCACATGATTCAATCTAGCATGATTGGAGCACAGTGTGTTAGCGAAAACTCGGTTGCATTTCCGAGAGCTGATCGCACAGAAGCAAGGTAGAAGCAGTAATGGTTTCGTATTGGTGCGCGGTCGCTGAGGAGACGAATGGCGCGCTGCCGTGAGCGCCATCTCGTTTCTCTAAAACAAACTGCTCCGCGAAAAGGGTCAATACTTACAATACAGATTGCCAAACTGGCCACTGCTTTTCATAGTATGCGCACATCAATATTAAGGCTCAATATTTGTGGCTGCTGCGCTTCGTGAATACAATTACGCTAAAGAATAACTAACATTAACTACATTAACATTCATTGGCCTCAGTTGGCAAAAATAATTATCAAAGCTTCAGGCTGCTGAAATTATTGCCTAAAAAGACGGAGTTTAAAATAGGTAACAACACTGCGAAGTCCAAATATACCTCTGCGAAACATAGGCTGGTTCATCATGTGTCTACTGAATTAGTGAAGACTGTAAAGGTAACTTTCAGCTCCTAGCACGAAATTAATAAAGGAAAACATCGAAATTGTTTAGTCTGTGTGCTTGACGACGAGTGCGTAATAAACAATGTCGTTCTTTCCTGCCTGCTTCTTTGTTTTTGTTTATAAAGTTTGCTCTGCATCACGCGCACCACAACCTACGCCGGCTGGCCATGCTTCCTTAATTGTTTAAAGTGAATGAATGGAGGAGGACTGGCCGCGGTCTTTGTGACTGTCTCACCTGTCGGCGGAGTGTTATAGTGTGCCGCGGTCAAGAAAAGAGTACGAACGCCAGTGGAAAAGAGGACAAAATATGACAACAGTAAGATAGACAGAATGGTTAAATAGGAATACTAAAGAGTTATTCAATATATTGCGCGAGGTATCTTGCTCCGTCAGAGCATCGAGCGGTGATTGAGTATGGGTATAACTTCGTAGCAGAAATCTAAATAGTGGTCGTTATGTCGGCTACGCTCTCTTGGTCCGAGGCATTCGACACGGTGTGACGAGCCAGGGACTTGGCGGTACCAACGGCCTCTTCGGCACCGAGCATCATCTCCATTTCCCGCTCGTCCGCGTCCATCGTCGAGAATTCCACGATGGCGGCCACGCTTTGCCCTTTCCGGTAGGTGGCGCTAATGGCCAGGTATAACCAGAGCAGCACGAAGGCGAGTGCGACGGTCATGTAGGCGGCGCAGAGGAAGTCGCCGGCACCTTCCTGCACATTAACTACGCCTGCGCCCTGCTGCTGGGGAGGCGGCTGTATGTAGCCATGCACCACGACCGCGCTGGCGCTGCCCGAGTACAGGGCGGGCTTCTCCAGTGGCGGCCTCATCGCGGGTGACCATAACGACGGCGAGCGACGCCTCAGCGGTAGCTGAGGTCGCCACACTGGTGGCAATGGACGAGGACGAACGTATGGTCCATGGCCGTGGCTTCGGCGTGGCTGCTGTTGTTGCTGCGAAAATGAGCGGCAGCTGATATTTGCAGTAGAAAACAGACATTGTTAGCACACCATACACTGAACGATGCGGCAACTTAGCAAAATACGGAGCAAGCGACTGCATTGAGAAAGAACTCACCGTCCTTTCTCTCCGGACGGCTGCACCACAATAGTTAGGCCCGACCTACGTTGTAGCCAATGCTCGTAGTCCGCATAAAACAGGTCAACGGGCTCAAACGGACATAAAAGCCAGCGGAATTCGCACAGCGAAGACTTGGACTACCAGTTGTTCAGAAATAATATTTCTCCCAACTATATACCTCCTTCCGTGTTCGGCGCTCAATTACGGCACGAATCGAACTCAAACACGGCGCTCAATTACGACACGAAGCGAACTCAAACGTTCACTTTAATCTACTACTGAAGAAGGCGGCGTTGAACTGTAACAATGGGTGTCGAAGTGAACAACAGTAATGTATTAAAGTATGTAAACCGTAGCCAGCTTTCCGACAAGTAGTTTCGCCTTCGCAGGGGCAGTCACAAAGATAAACTCCCCTGTCGGAACACTTGCTCAAGCGACAATGTGTTCGCCGTGTGTTGACCACTTCAAGTCTCCACCTTTCTGTTGATCTGTGCAATGCCTGTGTATAAGTTCAGTAATGGTCCAGAGTGACACACGCCGTGGTGCAGTTCAGTGTATATGGTCTTCCGCTGCTGAGCACGAGGTGGCGCGTTCAGTTACGAGCGGCGATAGAGAGGACACCGAATTAATTTTGAAGCATATGCATGCAAATGTGACAAACGCTCGTGCGCTTTAATTTGCGTGCACGTCAAGCAACTGCAGGTGGTATAAACTACACCGGCGTCATCCATTACTGCGTCGCTCATAGCCTCATAGCTGACAACTCTCCCGATTTGTCCGTGAGACTCCCAAATTCCAACCAATCCTCCCGATTGCACGGACACGGCCTTAATTCTCTGGAAAGATTGCCCCCATACAACATCTTATAATATACACAACCCTTCATAGTTCAACTACTCTGCCATGGATCCGATAGTTTTATTGGGTAGAAATCGCAGCACTAGTGGATCGACAAACTGCACTTGTAGGGTAGATCAGATTAACACGGAGTTCTAAAAAAATGTGGTTGATCCCTCTTATATAGGAATCGGTATAGAACACGAAAGTGAAACGTGTCTTCACAGAAGTAGTGTAATGTTTATTGCACATTGATATATAATGTCTATTGGTGTTTTGTGGCTAAAGCGCCCTTAGGCGTTGATGCACCCACGCTGACGCCTGGTGGCACGTCTCCTCCATCACGACTACCAACGTCGATGACCATGAGCAACCGTCGTGCATATGGAAGCTGCACTACGCTGCACACGCTAGCACAACGCGAAAGACGAAGCACGTAACTGACACACTAATACAACGCGCAAGACAAAGCACGTAACTGAATCGTCACCGAGTCAAATCAGCGCGTACAGCGCGTCGTAATTGCAGCCTCCGCGATCAACTTCAGAAACATTTTCAGAGCTAATTGCGGAGGCCACGCTCCGCTGTGCTGAGTACGGTGAACGCCACCTAAGTGGCGTTGGTAGTGCTTCTTGATGCCAGCGTCCCTTCGAATGCTGGCATCGAGGCGTCGTAGCGCTGAGACCACCGAAGCGTTCACTGTCGGTGCGCGTTAGTGTCATAATGCAGTACTTCTCTTTTCTGCTCGTAGGCGGCGGCACCACCCCGAGCAAGAGCGCGGGTACACGGAGGAGTGTTAGATATATAAGGCGCGTCTGTGTAGCTCTCTGCAAATGCGTTTGTGGCGCAATGGGTTAAACGCTCGGCGATTTATCGTCGCGGACCGAGAGGTCGTGGGTTCGATTTCCAAATTTTGCATGTTTGTGGAACTTTTTCTTCTGGTTTCTTTCTTTGTATTATGTTCTGTGACGTATTTCCGTGACGGAAATACGTCAGTGAAGTCTTGGTGGACCCCGGCATAAAACACTTTCGTGTTAAAACACAAAAACAGCTTTTCTCAGTTATTCTACAGTCTCTTTGTTTGCTTTCGTACGATTCAGGTTCTTCACCCGTAGGCTAGAAAATAAGTAAAATCGTGTCAATTTTCAAATCGGGACAAAGAAGTAACCCATTAAACTGTCGAACTATTTCACTTACAAGTGTCTCAGTTCCATGTAAAAATTTTGAGCTTATCATTTTTACAAATCTTGTCAACTTTGTGGAAGATATAAGTTTTTTTCTCGACCTTGAAACATGGCTTCCGCAAGTTTTCTCCTGCGAATCTCAACTTATCACATTCACAAATGACTTATATATACACACTCTGGTGTTATTCTGAATTGTATTTTTTTTTAGATTTCTTTAGGCTTTTGATAAAGCTAATCACTCTTTCGTATTACATAAACTAAGTACGTTAATTGTTGACCTGCAAGTCCTTGAGTGGATCCGTGAATTCCTTTCTTGCGTCTACGGTACGTTACTAGCTAACGGCTCTTACCCTTCTCCAGCTCCACTCGGTTCTGGCGTACATCGAGAATCAGTCCCTGGCCACCTTCTATTTCTCATTTATAGTAACAACTTGCCTAATAACATTGCCTCCCGAATTTGTTTGTTCGTAGACGACTGTTTTATTTACTGACAAATAACTGACGATTAAGACGTGGAATTACTTCAGAACGATCAAGACAACGTAACAGAGTGGTGCCGCACGTGACATATGGAGCTAAATATTGCCAAATACCAAAAGCATGCGCGTTACTAGGCGTGATCTTATCTCTCCGTCCTGCTTTCTCAACAATAACTCCCAGCAAACCACAGGGTCCTATGCCCGCTGCTGCAATGATACTACACTGATACAGGCTATTGATACAGAAGAAAATCGTCGAGCACGTTTCATTTCAGCCAACTACTCGTATAATCGCATTCCTATACCGTCACAGAAATGAAAGCTACTCTTAATTTTCCCTCCGTAGCCAGTCGTAGAAGGTAGTCATGCATTTGTCACAAGCTGTATTTTGACAACGCCGTTCTTCGTTCCTTGTTTATACTTCCAGCACCATTTGCTCACACCCGCTTTATCACCGCATAAGGTTAGCATACCATATCTTTAAACCACTGCAGGCTCCCAATCATTTGTTCCCAGAACCGCAAGTGAACAGAATCATTTACCTTGTGGTAAACTCGAAATCCACCGCAATTCAGAAGTAGCGCTGCGAGCGCGAGAACCGAGGAAAAGAGTAACTAGCGTCCGGAGAAGCTGCCATCAGAAAGGAAATAAAGAGTTGTCATCGAGAGACCTGGACGCACGCTTGTGTTTTCGTTGCGCGCACGACACGCATTTGGTTACCACGCTGGTCTCTTCGTTCCGAGCACGTGCCCAAATTTGGTGACCCGCACATGGAGCAACACGGGGATGTCACCAGCATCACGCTATCGGTCTTAGACGTCAAGCTGCCTCCCTTTTGGACCGGCGACCCGCAATATTCGCTCGTACAAGTCCCGTCACCGTTCGCGTCCGCCGCATCACCGCCGACAACACTAAATACCTTCACGTGGTGGACGCCATTCCGCCTGCGATAGCCATCGAGGTGCGTGACCTACTGCTTGCACCACCCTCAGAAAACGCCTACGAGGCACTCAAGGAGATGTTTATTCGACACGTAACCCTATCAGAGCCGGAGCGTCTCCAGCAGTTTCTACTTGACGCCGTACTGAGCGACCGCGAACCTGGCCAACTTTTGCGTTACAAGCAGCAACTGGCCGGCCGCACAGCAAGCCTCGACAGTAGCCTAGTGCGGGAACTTTTTCTACAAGGACTTCCCGCTAACGTGCGAATAGGAATCACCGCGTCCGGGCAGACAGACGTGCCCAAGATGACCGGGCTCGCTGATAAACTCTTGGCTGTCACGACGCCCACAGTCGCCTCGTTGCACGCCGAAGCTTCGCCCGCTCATGCCCTGCTCGAGATGAGAGCGGGGTGGGTTCCTTGACGCTCACTGCAGGCATTGCAAGTGGGCTGATGCAACACCCTCTAAAAATTCTTAAGGCCTCTCCGCTTCCTCCTATCCCCGCGTGCTACGTCATGCCAACAGGCCGACGGAAAAACCAGAAAAACGTGCTTGCCGTTCTCGGTTAGCTTGCCCAGGCACTCAGTGCCTGTGCGCCAAGCTGCTGCTACTTGCCCAATTTGTGTTCTTCGTGTCCATGTGAGCGTTCTTTTTTCGGTGTGCACGTGTTAATGCACGATGTGACGTTTGGCGCGAATTGCATACCATCGCAACGACTGCATGTTCGTGCAACATGGGGCAGTGTTGTGTTCCTGGGTGCCGCGGAAACTATGACAATGGGACAAAAGTGCGCGTGTATTCATTCACAAGTGATGACGCACAGAAAAAAACGTGGCTTCGAGCAATCCCACGGAAGGATTTCACGCCAACAGTGCATTCGAAGGTAAGGAATTGTTTAATATTGCTTTATTGGGCGTGCGAACCTTTCTACGTTCTTAGCTGCAACAGGTGTAATTGTCGAAAGGGAATGCTGTTTTCATACGTAATGAGAATACGTTCACACGACGATGAAGAAGCATGCCTTTCTCGTGAATATTCATTGAAGAGTGGGGTGCATATGTAAATGAACAGTGACAAAAGGATACCGTTCTCACGGTATAGTTAAAATAACTTCTATTTTGCTCTTACTCGCATAAACCACGCCTGGTTTGGCCTGTGTGTTTTGTTTTCTGCACCTTGGTGCGTGCAACCATCCTACTATGCCAAGCGTGTTCTGTATCCAGTTATTGCGACTATAAAAATGGCATTCTCATGACGCGATGCAGGAACGAAAGCATATGTAGCTCAAAAACAAGAATGTAATTTCCTTTCATTGATTGTTTTTTTCTTTGACCAACTTCGTGCGTATACCGCAGTTAAACAATTATGAAGGAACAGCTATTCACTGGTTGTATTTACGCGTAGTGTGTTTCATGTGTACCGCATTTATAACGGCCGCCTTTTTTTTATTTGCGCATGCAGATTTGTGAGCTGCACTTCCATGCAGGGGATTTCATAACAACGCTGTCACATGGAGATGAATGAACAGGAAGGATAGTAGAAGTAGATCGGGAGAGACGCCAGCTGAAGCACAATGTTGTACCTTCTATCTTTCCAAACTGTCCAAAATACTTGTCCTCAAAGCCAACACGTAGTGAATCGCCAGCGAGAAAGATTGCAAGAAGGGAGAGCGCTGCTTTGCAAGAAGCCGTAAAGAAGTCACTTGAGTCTAGAGAACTTGAGCAAAAAAGAAACAAGTAGTCTTCCTATGCGGACTTCAAGACAAAGCTGTCAGGTATCTGCAATAATAATTTTTGGACAGCAGCTATCATTGACGAGTGCGTAAGGTTCCTTGTCATCGAAGACAATCCTTCACCTTACGTTAAATGCTCACTGACTTTTCTCCCAGATCTCTCACTTTCTGTGGTGCTGAATGGAGGGCAACTTCGATCGCTTCCTTGGGGTAGCGCTGTTACAAGTAGAGTGTTCGACACTCCTACTCTATCCTTGCTGTTGGAGCAGCTTGAGAGGCATTTAAGCGAGCTACCTGAAACGAGAAAAGAGTACAACACATGCTGAAGTACTGAGGTTTATCAATTTGCTTCTTGAAGACGTAATTGCTGATACTAGCACGCCAAAAGAATATTGTGCTTTGTTGAAATTTCTGAGTGAGCAGGTGGACCTTCTCCTTGCCAAAAAGCCTGTCTATAGCGCGGAGCTACTGGTGTTTGCCAGTATTCCTCACTCAATTTCTCCTCATGCATACCACTTCGCGAGAGCGGCGTCAAGAGTAATTTTGCCCCATCCTTCAACAATCCGGCGCATTTGTTCAAGTTACAGAGCTGACCCAATAATAGAGCAAAGTCAAACGTACTACCTTTCCTACATACGAGAGCGAGTGAAGTCAATGAAAGACCATGGAGAAGACTATGACCCTGATGATTGATGAGATCCACATAAAGCCTTCCTTTGATAACAAAGGGGGAAGAATAGTAGGAACAGCACCCATCACAGACTCGTACAACACCAGCAGAAGCGAGCGCGAAGCTCCGGAATACCGGAACGCAGCGCCCGCACGGACACATGGGGTCACGTCACGCAACCACCGGAAAGGCCTTAGGAATCTAGAAGGTGTTGGCTGAAGCCGGGGCAGATGAAGGTGACACCTCGACGTGTGCTCCAGAATACAGAGACTGCTCCACCGTGGGAATAGCGCAAGGAAGATTAACTCGTGAAATTCTCGAAGCAGAAATGATTGATTGGCTCGGGGATAACTGTATTTCACAACCATCAATTGCCCTTTGATGCAAAGAGTTGGCTTACCTGCGTATTGGTGTGTAAGGTATTTTTGTAAATGGCGCATGCATGATGATGTATGCGAAAAAGTTGTATATACGTGTGGGTGCTTTTCTCGAAATAAATATTGTTGCATGTTAGCGCCTGTGTGTGTGTCACCTCTTCCTTCGTCTTTGTCTTTTTCACGCGCTATGAGCCTAACAATGTCATACCAACAAGCCCAAATCACTGCATTACGTACATGCAGACCATTTAAACCTTAGCTCACCGAAACACAAAGGCACGTCTCAGACGACCCGCTTAACTAAACTATATACTCGTCAAATTCATCGAAGCAACTGTCCATTTCTTCATTCTCGCTTTCTACTCCCTTCTCCGCACGGACGATAGCCTTTCGGACTCTCTCTTGAATATTTATTCTTGTCAGCCAACCCGACACACGAGGTTACTTCTTATTAGTGGCACGAGCTTCGAGTGCACGCTTGTTTCTTGAACAGCACTTCCGGTTCGCCTCCTGAGACGACCGGGCACGAAATTCATAAAAAAATATAATATTAGTACCGTAAAAAAATTTCATGAGTTGCATTATAGATATGATATCAGAGCATAAGTTGCAAGTTTAGGTGCTGAACTGTCTGGAATAATTAGAATTGATCAGCTGAGAAGAAATTCGAAATAAATAAAAAATAGTACAGTACAAGCTTCATGGGTTTCAGTATAGATATGATATGACAGCATAAGTTTATTTACAAGTTGGGCTGCTGAACTCTCTGGAATAATTAGAATTATTTAGCTGAGACGAAATCAAAAATAATTGAGAAAAAATAGAAAAATATAGTACCTTACAAAACTCATAGGTGTCACTGTAGATATGATGTCAGAGCACAAGCTTACTTACATGAGTAACTGAAGTGGTTGGAATAATTAGAAGCCACTGAGTACCTCACACCAATGCCGAGGAGTGAGTGCCACTAAGAGACGCCTAATTCAAAGATTAGGGTAACCTGCCGTTTTCGTGTATTTTGTTTCTAACATAAACCGTTCTGAAATTCCTTTCTGGACAACCTAGTAACTGCACAACCTAGTACCCTAGGTTGTCCAGTAACCACTGGACAACCTACAATTTAAACTTTTTTGCCATAAATCGGCTCATTGTCTTTGTTAGTGCACGTTCGGCTTTTCCTTTTTAACATGCGTTTATGGGAACCATATTATTGCCTTGTACCGACAACGGTAGCACAACTTGCTATGGGCGAGAGCAAGGGAGAGACACATAGAGAGAAAGAAACAGAAGTATAGATAGATAGAAAGAAAGAGAGAGAAAGAGGCCGGATTTGAAGCCAGGTACTCACGGTCCGAAGGCAGGCGTCATAACCACTGCGCTATACACCCACGCTTGCGGAGGTCCACTGTTTCATCAGATTTCACAAGCGTGGAACTGGCTTACATTTTTTTATCTTCGGCATTTACGCCAGCTAATGCTGTACTTGCAGCGTTTCTCATGCGCATTTTACTGAACATTTCCTGTACTCACCCTTGATAGCCTTTGTAAAAAGCAGCAGTAAATTTTAAAATATCGTTGTTCAAGTGAAGAAATGATTGCGCACAGTACTATTTACAAACTATTGACCCTTTTCGTGGCGACCTCGTGGGCGCTGCCATGTTTGATCACGTGGTGACGCGTCCATTGCTTGCCTCAACTGCCTTCGTTGCCTCCTTGTTTACAAAGGAAGTGTATGACGCCGGCCTGGCTTAGAAAACCTCTGTTTTCGAATATATCGTAAACGGTGACTAGATGAATGACACGAAGCTTTGATCACAGATTCAGAAAAGATGCAAAAGCGCTTTCGGAGCTGATTAAGCTATGCCCAAACGGCGCAAGCAGCGTATATGGTGCTTGTTCTAAAAGCGGGTCTACATATGTATCAAGCTATCCAAACGTTCCGCTCATGAATTCAGACAGGATTAGTGTGTTTTGCTCTTTGTTCTTTATTCGGCAAATATTTTGAAGAAGTGGCTTGTCAGTTTCTGACTCATTCAAGTTCCTCGGTCTGGCTATCTGATTATTTTCCGCCTAATCGCTCGCGCGTGTGCTCAGTTCCGATAGATTTGTTCTTTCTGCGCACGAAGCTTGAAACATAGCTGTTTTTTACATTGTAATACCTTGTAGAAAATATATATTACAGCTAGTAACTCGCTTACGCTTGTGGACCGTCGCGAAACATTCAGGTTCGACCATTCGTGCGCCATCGGTGCAGTCCGTCATTTATTGCGCGCATACAGTGCACACATATTCAAGTATGAGCCCATTCACTTATTCTTGATACGTCGACGATAGATAGAGTGGGCTTAAGTTTTCCTGCCATTTGAGACAGATGTGAACGTGCACGAAACTTACTATGACAGGAAGCGGCGCTACTCCCTTTGTCAATGTTTAACGAGTGGTACTACTCACTTTTGCCGACGTTCTGGGTATGAAGCCCTTTCTTTGAAGGTGAGCGATACAAGGCTGGCGGATGAGCAAATTTCTGTATCCTCGAGAAAAGCTGTACATCTCGAAGTGCTAGTAATACGTTCGGACAGTTGCAGCAGCGGTCCGCGAACTTGGCCACACAGATTCATTCCATTCCTTAACATGCCAGTCACTATTTTTGCAGCCAACTACTGCACACGTCTTCAATCCACATGATTCAATCTAGCATGATTGGAGCACAGTGTGTTAGCGAAAACTCGGTTGCATTTCCGAGAGCTGATCGCACAGAAGCAAGGTAGAAGCAGTAATGGTTTCGTATTGGTGCGCGGTCGCTGAGGAGACGAATGGCGCGCTGCCGTGAGCGCCATCTCGTTTCTCTAAAACAAACTGCTCCGCGAAAAGGGTCAATACTTACAAGACAGATTGCCAAACTGGCCACTGCTTTTCATAGTATGCGCACATCAATATTATGGCTCAATATTTGTGGCTGCTGCGCTTCGTGAATACAATTACGCTAAAGAATAACTAACATTAACTACATTAACATTCATTGGCCTCATTTGGCAAAAATAATTATCAAAGCTTCAGGCTGCTGAAATTATTGCCTAAAAAGACGGAGTTTAAAATAGGTAACAACACTGCGAAGTCCAAATATACCTCTGCGAAACATAGGCTGGTTCATCATGTGTCTACTGAATTAGTGAAGACTGTAAAGGTAACTTTCAGCTCCTAGCACGAAATTAATAAAGGAAAACATCGAAATTGTTTAGTCTGTGTGCTTGACGACGAGTGCGTAATAAACAATGTCGTTCTTTCCTGCCTGCTTCTTTGTTTTTGTTTATAAAGTTTGCTCTGCATCACGCGCACCACAACTTACGCCGGCTGGCCATGCTTCCTTAATTGTTTAAAGTGAATGAATGGAGGAGGACTGGCCGCGGTCTTTGTGACTGTCTCACCTGTCGGCGGAGTGCTATAGTGTGCCGCGGTCAAGAAAAGAGTACGAACGCCAGTGGAAAAGAGGACAAAATATGACAACAGTAAGATAGACAGAATGGTTAAATAGGAATACTAAAGAGTTATTCAATATATTGCGCGAGGTATCTTGCTCCGTCAGAGCATCGAGCGGTGATTGAGTATGGGTATAACTTCGTAGCAGAAATCTAAATAGTGGCAAACCATACACTGAACGATGCGGCAACTTAGCAAAATACGGAGCAAGCGACTGCATTGAGAAAGAACTCACCGTCCTTTCTCTCCGGACGGCTGCACCACAATAGTTAGGCCCGTTCTACGTTGTAGCCAATGCTCGTAGTCCGCATAAAACAGGTCAACGGGCTCAAACGGACATAAAAGCCAGCGGAATTCGCACAGCGAAGACTTGGACTACCAGTTGTTCAGAAATAATATTTCTCCCAACTATATACCTCCTTCCGTGTTCGGCGCTCAATTACGGCACGAATCGAACTCAAACACGGCGCTCAATTACGACACGAAGCGAACTCAAACGTTCACTTTAATCTACTACTGAAGAAGGCGGCGTTGAACTGTAACAATGGGTGTCGAAGTGAACAACAGTAATGTAATAAAGTATGTCAACCGTAGCCAGCTTTCCGACAAGTAGTTTCGCCTTCGCAGGGGCAGTCACAAAGATAAACTCCCCTGTCGGAACACTTGCTCAAGCGACAATGTGTTCGCCGTGTGTTGACCACTTCAAGTCTCCACATTTCTGTTAATCTGTGCAATGCCTGTGTATAAGTTCAGTAATGGTCCAGAGTGACACACGCCGTGGTGCAGTTCAGTGTATATGGTCTTCCGCTGCTGAGCACGAGGTGGCGCGTTCAGTTACGAGCGGCGATAGAGAGGACACCGAATTAATTTTGAAGCATATGCATGCAAATGTGAGAAACGCTCGTGCGCTTTAATTTGCGTGCAGGTCAAGCAACTGCAGGTGGTATAAACTACACCGGCGTCATCCAATACTGCGTCGCTCATAGCCTCATAGCTGACAACTCTCCCGATGTGTCCGTGAGACTCCCAAATTCCAACCAATCCTCCCGATTGCACGGACACGGCCTTAATTCTCTGAAAAGATTGCCCCCATACACTACGCAAAAAAAGATCTAGTGACGTTTCACTTCGTGAACGCTGGTGACACGCAAGCGTATGGGTGCTATAGCGCGCACGAAGATATCGGCCCTCGGCGCGTCTAGAAGCCTAGACTATCCACATCGGGCATCGCTGTAAAGGTAGTGCTCGCGCGGCTGCGCCATACAAAGCAGCCGCCGGTGAGCATATGGCACGCTTTCTTCCCGTTTTCCCCCTTGCATACACGAGATTGAGCCGACGATCCGTTATGACGAGACGAACCCGGTACGTACATTCCGCACACAGCACCCGTAGCAACTGCCAGAGGAGGCCAACCCAGCGCGCCTCCGCCTACCCTCGTCCTCCACGACGCTTCGCCTCTTTTCTCCTCCCCCACTTCGCTCAACGCCACCTATAGTTTCCTCAAGGCACGTTGATTTGCCGCGCGCTCGGCGCGCTCCTTCGTACTTTCCCCGACGCGCGATTTTCTTCTCCACATCCAGGCGCCTTCCTCCTGCGGCGCTCGCTTTCTTCGCGGCTTCAAACTATGAATTAATGAATGAACTTTTATTGCCCTTTTTAAGCTTCAAACTAACTATCGCAGATTTCACTGGCGGGCACCTTACGATTCAAGATTCAACCACTTCTTGAGGAAAGTGACTGACAAGTAAATGCTTGTACATTCGACTCTGTTGCTGTATCCTCTTTAGTTCTAACTGCTCAGTATGGTCACAGGGTTCTTCCACACCACCGAACGTATGGGCTACATAAACAGCGCTCAATGGATCAGGCTGTTCATAACAGAAGCTCCCTGCATAAAATTTTAAGTAAATTGGGTTGCGATCACCAGGGCACTCACCCCCGCCTGAGGCTGGTCATCAGCAGCCACCGGGTGGTGCGACTCGAACGTCTCGGGCAACACGCGGAGGTGCTCGTCCGTCTGCTCAAACTCATCGGGTGCGGCCGCAACCGCCTTCGCCTGCTTGGCCCCCGCCCGGTGGCCCCGGCCTGCGGTCTTCTGCTTCGAAGCCTTGGCCCGGTGCGCAGCGGCCGGTGCGCCTGCTGCAGCCGCTGGCAGGTGGGCCTGCTCTTGCAGCGGTGGCGTGATAAGCGCGTCTGGCGGTCTTGGTACCGCTGGAGCTACAAATCCTGCGCCGGAAATTTGCGCAGGCAGTCCCGCACCGGGAACATCTGGCACCGCTGCCACAGCATGTCGCAGCATTGGCGGTGGAGACTCTTGCCTGTCGCCTCTCCCGGCGGGGACAGCCGGGCGTGGAGGTCGTGCTCCTGCGGCTGTAGGACCTTGCTTTGCAGCCATCTCGCTGCAGATGATTAACAGTTCTGGAACGGCGGCACTGCAAGATTAATGATGATGATGATATCCTCAGCACATGGCTCGTACCCACTCCGGGGGATTGGCCAAGAATTTTTCACCTGAACTTTTAGATACGGTTTTTGAAACTACTGTTACAGTGCAATTTACTAATCAGAACAAACAGAATAATTTTCATATACTGCACTTTTTATAATATAAATGTCATGCTATATCTCTAGTTGTACAAGTATGGATTTAAAATTTTATTCGTTTAGTTGATTGAATGAAACCACAAACGGCATCAAACACGTCCCTGTGGCTAAAGCCGAATACCGAGGCACCGAAAGAGAGTACTATTTGTGATATTAAATTTAGCCCTAATTTAGCGAACGAAATTTCAAGAAGTCTTTTTCTTTGTAATTTATACCGGCGACATATTAAAAAGTAGTGTTCTGTGGTTTCTATTTCTAGACAGAATGGACACAGCGGCGATATCGCCAGACCAGCCCTGTGTAAATATAGGTTTAATGGTGAGACACGGCAGCGTAATTTTGTGATTATTACTTCCGATTGTCTTGATGGGGACCAATGTATTTTCCACGGAAATGTTAGGTGTTGAAATTCAGTCCATGATGTTATTGTTTCAATTATATCTCTACGAATTGAAAAATTCCGATATCTGATCGCGGTTATTTGTGCCACCACTGGAAGGACCGATATTATTGGTCCATTCAGGGATGCTCACGCTAATGAACCGGCTATTTCATTGAAATGTAATCGGCAGTGTCCTAGGTACCCATAATAATTTTACATGATTCAGCTGGGGGGGGGGGGAGCTAATGTTAGAAACGTCTTTAGAGCCGGCGAATTTGTTGAAGCTGTAAGCGCAGAGCAGACAGAAAGGGAATCTGTTATAATTACCGCGCTGGATTCATGTAAAGGGAGTTTACGCAGTGCAAGAATCATTGCTAAGAGCTCAGCTTCAAATACGGGAGTAAAATCTGGCAGTCTCAAGGAGAATGACCAGCCAAGCGACATCGAGAAAATGCCTACGCCTGCCTTATCATCGTTCACAAAAGCGTCAGTGGCTATTATGTTAATTGTGTGTACGTGCGCAAGGTAATCTTGCAATAAATTATTTAATAACCTGACTGAATGAAACTTAGGGTTCTGTGGGAAAATTTCATCGAATTCAATCTTTAAACTCTGATTTGAGTCATACGAATGGAATAACGTCTCGAATTTTTACATTTAAACTGTCTAATTGTTTTTGTACAAAAATAATCTGTGGGGTGTGAAAACGTGGCCAATGAGCTAGAAAGAAGGAGTTTGGATCGTTTATAAATACATACTCGGATCGTCTAATTGGAAAACTGTAAAATTTTAGAAATGTTTGTATCGTTAAGATGCGGAATCTGCAGGGCAATGTTGGTAGGCGGGCTTCGTGATAAAGAACATTGTTTGCTACAAACCTAGGGAGTCCCAGGCACAGTTGCAGGGCTTCACGCTCCAAAAGGACCAGAGGCTTAGTTTTATAAGCAGGGCTTCCTGAGAATAATACACAGCCGTATTCCAATATTGGACGCATGTACATATTGTATATCATGATGAGAGCGTCCCTGCGTAGCCCACACTTTCGGTTGCTCAGTCTGCGTAATAAACCTAAAGCACGCTGTGCCTTAGATGCTACATTTTTTATATGTGGACTCCAGTTGAGTATTCCATCATAAATGATACCTAAATATTTAAGAGACTCAACCTGGGGAATTGGTTCTTGATAGTAAACTATAGAGACTGAAACCGGATCCGTAAGTGGGAACAACAATATTGCGGTTTTACTTACATTTAATGTCATGCAAATTGATTCAAGCCATACCTCAAGCATACTCAAGTATCTGCAATGTTTGGTATAAAGAATATATGTCGTTATTGGCTGCGAAGAATGCAATATCATCTGCATAAACGTAATCTTTCACGTCCTGATTGGCTGGAATGGAGCTCATTAATATGTTAAATAATATTGGAGATAAGACTGCTCCTTGGGGGACACCACGAGTCTGTTTGAATTTAGAGGAAGAGCAGCCATCCTTAAAGCAATAAAATTCTCTTGATCTCAAAAATTTTGCCAACCACGCAATAATATATTTTGGCACATTATGATTCCGTAGTACATTCAGTAAAACTGTATGTTCCACGGAGTCATATATGCTTTAGCTATGTCTAATGTCACTAAAGCGGAATATTGTCTTCTTTTTCTAGCGAGTTGTATGCGGCTCTCTAAATCAGCATGGGCACACCATATAGAGCAGTCAGCTCTGAAGCCTATTTGATTCGGATTCAATATTAAATTATCCGACATCCAGACAGTAATTCTGTGATGTAGAATGCTCTCTATGAGTTTGACCACATTAGAATTAAGGGAGATAGGTCTAATATTTTCTATGGTGTAACCTAATCCTTGTTTTTTAGGTATCGGGATTACTTTAGCTAGTTTCCAATCGTATGGTATCCAGGCGTTGTTTAGAGAATAGTTTATAATGCTTAGGAGGTCACAAGGAGATATTTCGAATAAAATTTTTATCATATGCACCATCAGGACCTGGAGCTGACAAGGGTAAGTTTCGAATTACTTGAGCTAATTCAGGCACAGTAACTTCGTTGAAGTCTGACGTTAGGGCTGGTTTTTGCAAGTTATGTGACATAGACGACATGAATCTACGCTCAAGGCCTTTTGCAATCTGTTCTAGTGATTTTATCATTTCATCAGATGATAGAGTTACATAATCAATATTAATTTGTGGTGGCAGAATTTTTCGATTTCGCATATATCTAAAGAGCGCCTTTTTGTTTTTGGGATTTGAAAGCAAATCATAGTGTTTCCTATCATAATCTTCTTTAGGTTTAGCTACTGTGCGTTTAAATACTGCAGCGTAAAATTTGTCATCATCCAATTTTGGGGGGACTGGTTATAAAGTAGTTTCTTCCAAGCTGCTTTTCTTCGTCTGTAGTCTCTTGTGGAGTCTGGATTCCACCAAGGACTATGAAAGGCTCTCTTGGCAGACTCAACAATAAATTCAGCTTCTTTGTATGATCGTTTGATTACAGCACAAATTTTCATAGGTTTTGTTTCTTCGCGCTCTTCAGAATGGTGAGCCAAATGTGCTTTTAAATCATTTCTAAATTTATTGTAGTTTACGAATACTCGGATCTGAGAGCACGATGGTATTAAAGGGCAAGCAATTTCAAATATTATTGGACAGTGATCACTGTTGGTGGCACAGTCCAAGGCTGCCCGAGATGAACTAGTGAAAGATGAACTTATGAAACTTAAATCTAAGGCTGAGCGCGACCGATTGCAAATAAATGTAGGAATTGTGGTGTTGAGGCAAGTCATATGGTTATCTATTGACCAATCCCACAAACGTTTGCCACATTGATCTGTTCGAAAACCCCAACATGTGTGATGGGAGTTGAAATCTCCCACAAGGATTTTATCCTTGCACCATCACGACACCGTGGAATCCAAACATCGAGTGTCTTGCACACCCGCAGGAAAGTATACATTTACTAAAGTGAATGGTAGGCAGCCCGGTAAGGTTACATCTAAGGCAAAAATTTCCCTTTCAGGGGATAGGATAGGATGGGAATAAACTTTATATGTCCAACGGTTATGGCTGTTGGTGCCCGGGGTTGGCTGCCAGGGTCCATCGCCGGAGAAAAATCTCTCGAGATCCTCGGCAATAGCCCTGGCCCGCTGGACGGCCCACTCCTGGTCTTCGGGTGCCTCGCTGGGGAGGGCGGCTTGCCATCTCTCTGTGAGGCGCCCGCCTTCAGAGGGTCCTGATGTTGTCTTCTGCCTTCCTCTTGGTGCTTCCTGCTCATGGCGTTGACATTCCCAAAGCATATGGGCCATATCAGCCCGTTCGTGCTCGCACCAGGGGCAGCCGGGCGATGGGTGCCGCGCGGGCCACAGGCGGTGCAGGTGGTAGGGGTTGGTGAAAGTGCCTGTCTGCAACCGCCTCAGGTCGACTGCCTGGGACCTGTCTAGCCGCCCGACAAGGGTAACATATGTTTATATGAAATCTTCACCTTAAGACTAACTCTATTACTAATGAAAAATGCTAAGCCTCCGCCTTTCGAAGGACGGTCTAATCGAAAAGATAGGAAGTTATTTATATGAAATGATTGATGTGCTGAAAGCCATGTTTCTTGCAGTGCAATAATATCCAGGGAGAATTTCGATGCAAAAAACAATAATTCTGTTACGGCAGAGTGAATGGATCGGCCATTCCAATGAAGAATTTTGAGGAATCCTATGGTTGCGAAAGGATTGACTCAGTAAGTTCTTTACTTAAAATGCTATCTTTTAAGAAATCGTTCTTTGTAAGGTTGTCTTTGAGGTATTTTTTCGTCTTTGAGTGAATAAGTGAAGTGGCTGTTTTCGACAAAGGGGATCTAGATCGCTTTAGCAAGATTATTGGCTTCTTCTTCTTCCTCTGTCCCAAAAGGCCACGCGCACACGAAGGAAATTGATGGCTGGAAAAATGTCGGCGTGCTCGAAAACTTGGTCGTTGTAGTTGTTTCCTGTCAAGTATGTGGCTCCTACCCAATATGGGGGAGTGGCCAAGGTGTGGATGGAATATTAAAATTTATAATAAAGAATAAATTTCCGAATATCCATGAGCCTAGCGCTGCAGAATGTAAAATTATCTGTTAAAATAAAATCACTAAAGCGCGGTTGAATGAATAATATTTAATTTCATCATCATCATCAGCCTATATTAATTTACACTGCAGCACGAAGACCTCTCCCTGCGATCTCCAATTACTCCTGTCGTGTGCTAGCTGATTCCAACTACAACTTCATCAGCCCACCTAGTTTCCTGTCGTCTTCGACTGCGCTTCTGTTCTCTTGGAATCCATTCTGTAACTCTAATGGTCTACCGGTTATCCCTCCTACGTATTACATGACCTGCCCAGCTCTGTTTTTTCCTGTTAATGTCAACTAGAATATCGGATATCCCCGTTTGCTATATGATGCACCCCGCTCTCTTCCTGTCTCTTAAGGTTAGGCCTAGCAGTTCTCGTTCCATCGCTCTTTGTGCGGCCCTTGACTTGTTCTCGAGCTTCTTTGTTAAACTCCAAGTTTCTGTCCCATATGTTAGCACCCGTAGAATGGAATGATTGTACACATTTCTCTTCAACGACAGGGATAAGCTCCCAGTCAGGATTTGGTAAGGCCTGCCATATGCACTCCAACCCAATTTTATACTTCTGTAAATTTCCTTCTCATGATCAGGGCCCCCTGTGAGTAATTGACCCAGATAAACGTAGTCCTTTACAGCACTAGAGGCTGACTAGCGATTCTGAATTCCTGTTCTCTTGCCAGGCTATTGAACATTATCTTTGTCGTTTGGATATTAATCCCACACTTTCACATTTTTGGTTAAGGTCCTCAATCATCTGTTGTAATTCATCCCCATTGTTGCTGAATAGGACAATGTCATCTGCAAACCGAAGGTTGTCGAGATTTTCGGCGTTGATTCTCACTCCTAAGCCTTCCCAGTCTAAGAGCTTCAATACTTCTTCTAAGCATGCCATGAAAAGCAATGGAGAGATTGTGTCTCCTTGTCTGACCCCTTTCTTGATAAGTAACTTTCTACTTTTCTTGTGGAGAACCAGGGTAGCTGTGGAATCTTCGTAGATATTAGCCAAGATATTCAAGTATGCCTCCTGTACTCCTTGGTTATGCAATGCCTCTATGACTGCTGGTAAATTAATTTTAATTTTTGCTGAATTTAAAAAAAACTAAATATTGCTGGGTAAATGAGTAATTAATTTAAATGTACAGAAAAAAAATGTCTCACCTTCCCAGCCCTGCCAATGTGGATGTCCAGCGAAGCTGTTGAAAACTATCACTACAACTGCTGAATGGGGTACGTAATGCTCTATTGCTTTACAGTAATAGTAATAATTGGAGTAACGTTAATTGTGGCAGCATGCCACCGCTGGTCGTATTGACATTTCTTTTTTTTGCGATAGCAATATTATGGACACTTCAACCGGATTTCTGCTGTCGCCGTGAGGTTCCTCATAAAGTCCAAGGGCGATAAAACCGCCACCGAGCGCCGTGTGCACGAGGGAAAGCGCGCGGAGGAGGCGCTATCACGCAGAGCGAACGCACGGCGGAAAGCAAACGCGACCGTCGCGCGAAAGGCCGTAGGGGTATGGGAGGGAGGCAAGGCGACGCTGTGCTGCTTCACCAAATGCTTATCTTGCAACCGGGCGCAAGAGAACTGGCCACTCAATCTGCCACGCGCAAGCAAGAAAGCGGGAAGGCAGCGCGGGAGGGAGGGGGGCGGGCAGCTTCGCCTCTGCCAACAACTTCTCCTCTGCACAACTTATCTGCACTTGGCCCGGCATTGGCGGTCGCCCGCACCGTCTCTTATCTCCACACGGCTCTGACCTTTGTATGCGCTGTGCATTCGCCGCTCAGTTTCGTTTGATGCGATACACCGCGCGAACCTTCGCCCGCGGCGGCGGCTGCGCTTGCTGCCAGCGTTTTGACAGTCGTTGTCTGCGGCCATTCAGTGTGATCTATTCATGTTTGCTTTTGCGCGCTGACACCACGCTTGTCGATTCAGTTAGTAAGCGAATGTGTCTAAGTTTATGCAGCCGATAAAACTACTATCCCTACTCCGAATGGCTCTCTACTAATTTGCTATCGCAATTAATGCTTCGCCTTTCGGGCGAAACTGCGACATTTTTTCCCTTTGCCGCTCTTCGTATTCACGCTGCTCCTCGGGAGTCCTAACTAAGCGTTACTTGCCCATAGATGTACTGAAACAACAATGAAATCAGTTCCTAGGCTGGTTGTTTTATATCTAACTATGTCACTCCCCCCGTGGCAGGCTGCCGTCGCCGCGTCGGCTTGTGCAACAGTAAATTTAACCTGGAAACATATGCGGAGAGCGCTACGTGATTCGTATTGTTATCAGGAGCGTCTTATTAACGATTATGTGGCTCGAATGCTTGTTTTGTGCTTGTTCTTTATTGAAACGAATGCTGTTCCTGCATGTTGTATGCGTGATTCCAAAGAATGTATGGACTTTTCGCGTCATTACGCTGAGTGCTTGAAGCCTCTGCCTTACGGGGGTACGAGCCCCTGCTCCTGGCCTGCGCGGCCGCCGGGTTCAGCCCACATTTGTGCTAACGGACGCGGAGACGAAAAATGCCAACCAGAAGAGCAGCTTCGCTGTGAAAAATCCCAGTTTCGCCCGCTAGGGGAAGCATCATTTGCAATAACGAATTAGAAGACAGCCATGCGAAGTTAGCATATTTGTTTTATCAGCCGTATAAACTTGTAAGCATTCGTTTACTAACTAAATTAACCGGCATGGTGTCAGCGCGCAAAGGCAAAAATGAACACACCGCACTCGATGACCACGGACACTCGTTGTAAAAAAATGATCGACAATTACGATACTCTCTAATACGAAATTTGAGCGCAGCTGTATACGTGTTTTCATTTCGCGATATATTCAGGCAAAGAATTTGAGACCCAAATCACCGCACCGACTGGTAGTGGGCCAGTGCGGTCGGTGCATTCGCAGAGGGTATGGGAACGCTGGCATGGTTAGCGGCATCGGAGCCAGCTGTGGAAGAAGACGACGACGAACGTCCGAGCGGTGGCACGAGCGCGTTCGCGCGGTTACGCCGTGGGATGGTGAGGCTCAACCCAGGAAAGGGCGTCTAAGAGCTGTGCTCTTATACTATGGCGCCATCTCGTCGTCTCGTGCGGCACTCTGCTTTCCTCTGTAATAAACAAGGACCCGTGGCCGTAGCTCAACAACACGTCTTTACAATACCCGTGGGCTCGCTGCCCTTCCGCATGTCTTCTTTTAGGGGCGAAGCTCCTTAGGGGGTGGGTCTGTCCCTCCTCTGTAGTAGTAGTAGTAGTCGTCGTCGTAGTAGTAGGTAGCCACGTCTACTTTTATGAAAAAAAAATTCCGGAAAGTTGTGTCCGTAGCGCGGATTCGAACCAGGGACCCCTCGCTTCGAACGCGCGGCGCTAGCCACTACGCCACGAAGCGCACATGGACACACGCACCACGATGACAATAAATACCCAACATTAACGAAAGACTGCGCGTTTCTAACGCGTTTGTGCTAGCGCGTTACGGCCCGTGTAAGAAGCTGGTGTAAGACACTGTGGCCTCTCCGCCTTACCCCCGTATTCATAAACGCTCCTCGACTTGAACTTGACTTGCCACCGCCTTGGGCAGCGCGTTAGAAACGCGTTGAAGGCGGTGGCAAGTCAAGTTCAAGTCGAGGAGCGTTTATGAATACGGGGGTTATACTCTCTCAGCAGTCATGTGATGGCGTCGGCAAACGCGGTGCACGTTCCGGCATGTGTAAACGGCTGCGTAAGACGCTGTGGCCTCTCCCCCTTACTAGAGAGTACAGCATGTTTCTAACGCGTTTGTGCTAGCGTCCCCTTAAGCGGGAGATGGTGCAATTCTAATGAAGGGCGCTGTTATAAAATAGGAATGACGTCACATATGGAGCGTGTCATTGGTGGAAGTCAATCGTTCGATTTAGTGCGGCGAGACTGGGCGAATTACGCGGAAGATTCACGGTTTACTGATGATTCCCTCCGGAGCTTCGCCCACTCATCATCATTCACCCCGTGGATATGCGGTGTTTTTTTTTCTCTCCAGTGCTTTCCCCCTCCTCGTGCCCCACATGTTTATTTTCAACATCATCCGGCGGGAAAGGAAAAAATCACAGCATACACTCTAAAAAAAGGGAGTGATAATGGAGCAACGGGCTCTGTTCCTCCTTCAGGCCAGCGAGTTCCTCCTTCGAGCGAGGGTCACGCGCTGCGCCCTCTTGCGGCAATCGTAAATGGAGGAACTTTCCTCCCTATGCGCGAGCACCCCGGGACCTGAAAATGAGTTGCGCCGTGATCTACCCGGCTGACAGCGCTGCAGGATGCAGGCCACCCGGTGTCCCTGCACTGGATCCCCGCCCATGTAGGGATCCCGGGCAACGAGGCAGCCGACACCCTGGCGTAGGACGCCCACCACACCACTGTGCCCCTCAGCCGGGCCGTGACGGAGGGCGACTTCACAGGACTGAGGCTGCGGCGACACCTGGCGACCTACCACCCTGACACACGGGTGTCACTGGGATGCCCCCCACGCCCACTCCCCCAGCGAGGCCTGGCTCGCAGGGAGACCTAGCTCCTTCTTCGGCTTCGCATCGGCTGCAGCTGGACGGCAGCACGCAGCCACCGACTAGGACGAGCGACGTCCCCAGCCTGCACTTCCTGCGGGGAGCCGGAGACCATCGAGCATCTCCTGCTGGCCTGCCTGGCGTACGTCCATCAGCGGGGCCCACTACTGCCGGAGTTCCGCCGCCTGGGCCTCCCCTCAAGCAAGAAGGAAGACATTCTCTTCCCCGGCCGACACCACCTTCCTGCACTTCGAGGCGTCGTGGAGTACCTTGACTCGTCAGGGCTCTCCGCACGCCTCTAAGACATGATTTCTGCAAGCGGGACGGCCTCGCGGCCTCCCAACCCGTCCCGGCCCTGACAGGCCCGGAACTACACCCCTGCAGTCTCTGCAGCACCCCAAGGCCTTCCATCTCGGCCTGATACGTGCCGCCACAGTCTGCCAATTTGCTACGCCCAGCCATGGTGACTCCACCATATCCCCCTTTCTCTCCCACTTACCCCTCCCTGTTGGCGCTCAGCCGTGCTCCCTCAAGGGCTGCATTAGATAGCGTCAACATTTCCCTTTCCTCACGAACCACTTACTACTACGCATTGCGATTTCATCGGCTGCGACCGATCGGTTCCCTCTCTACGAGCCCCATAGGCGATTACTTCACCCACTGACTGCGTTTGAGTGCCTTCAATGTGCTGCATGGATACTTCATTGCGCAACGATGCGCATGCGATATCATGAACGTAGGTGGAGGTAGGTTGATCGCAAAACAGGCAAGTTATTTTATTCTCGATCATTGGTATGCGCATACGAATGGCTCTCAGCAATAGGCTATACGTTTTAGACGCAGTCCTTTTAGACAGTATTTACTGCACCGAGATGCAAGCGAGACCTTAAAATGTATTGGTAATCTAGATCTTCTAGCTCATGTAGGGGATAACCCTATTGAAAAAAATGTGAACGAGAATGTACATGCCAACATCTTCAGCGACTCCAGGGCAGCCATCCGCGCCTTCAGCGTTGGCGCCGTGTGTAAAGAAGCCTGTTGCATCCTCGACGGTAAAAGCATTGCCACCCACACTCTCACGTGGTTCCCCGCTCACATGGGATCCATCATGGGAGGCCCCACAAACCTCAACGAGCTGGCCCACTCCAAGGCGCGAGGTCTCGCTTTCCGCGACCATGGAGAACTCCCCGGCCAGCCAGGAGTGGTGGAGAACAGAGATCAACCGACAACATACAATGAAATTACGCAGTACTTTTATCTCGGCAGGAGAGACTTTCCCCTTCCTCACAAGAAGTTAAATAGAGCGCAGGCACTGACCCTCAGATTATTGCAAACAGGCTCGTATCCCAGCCCGGCTTTATTACACAAGCTTTATCCCGACACTTATGCCAGTAGTTCTTGCAGGCACTGCAATGACTTCGCTAGCTTAGACCATATGCTCTGGCGTTGCCCCTCGTTACGAGGCACGGAACAAATAAATGAGGACAAGTGGCTCTCCGCTATCAAGAGCCCCGATGCCGGGGCGCAACTATGGGCTGTCCAGAGGGCCCACGATGCGGCGGTCGGGCATGGCCTGACTGTCCCAACGTGGGAGCGGCCCGCTGCGCGCTGAGTCGCGTACCTCAGGACGTTCATTAATGTTTTCCATCCATCCATCCAACGAGAATGTACGAGAAATAGTGTACGCGATTATTGCTCCGTGGACTGTGCGAGAAACTCGTTCAGTCTGCGAGAACTCGTTGAGTCTACGAGAACCTCGTACAGTCTACGCAGCAATCATCGCGTACATTTCTCGGACACATGTGTACGAGATCGCGTTCTTGTCACTGAACGAGATGCTCGTACATTATGAACGAGTTCGTTTCTACGAGCTGAGTGCGTACAAGATGACGAGCTTGTACGATCTGCGAGAGTATGCACCCTGAAAAAGATACGCACCTCATATTCATATTTAGTATAATAATGCAAATGCAATTCTTGTAAATACAAGTGTTCATGCATGAACACTTGTGCTGACCTTACTGCAGTGTTGTGTCGCTGTAATGGTTTGTTCAGAAATCTACAGTAAAGAGTTATGTTGAGGTGAAAAAAAATGTCAGGTGAGGTAATGGTTTGTACTTGTTAATAAACAAGTACACGTTACACAGGTTCTTCAGCGCACCTATTCAAGCTTACATTAATAGTGAAGTCCTCCGATTTTAAGCAAGAGCACGTCACACATCTCGCAAGCGTTGTTTATTGGACCTTGTAATGGTACTTCAATACACCCTGTCTGTTGACAGAAGACCACTGGAATGTGTTGCTTGAGTGAGAGCTTGCCGCGCACCTGAAAAAGTAAACAAAAGCCAACAGTTTTTTTCACACATGCAATAAGATAACACATAGGCAAAAGCAGTTTAGCTGACATTCACACAGGTAAGAATGCTTTAGCATTCAGAACATGCGATGCTGAACAAAATTTATTAAAAATAAGTGGTTTCCTGCAATGCTTATGACTCCTAAGGAAACGTGCATTATTGTGTCGTAGAATAACTTGTTACATTAGCAGATCACTGAAACAAGTGTTATTACAGTAAAAAAAGGCATTATTTGAGTAATAATAATTACTAGTACTGAAGCAACATAAGTAACATGCATAAAATCTACTTTTAGAGAGCAGCATCAACAGGTCGAGCTAATTAAATTACTTGGAAACTGCTATTCTGCCATCAAAACTAAAAATCGTGTTGGCGTAGTGGCTTTGGCATTGCACTGCTAAGCCGAATGGCGCAGGATAAAATCCCATGCACAACGGCCACATTTTGATGGCAGCAAAGTGCAACAACACCCCCCATAAGGTGCATTGGGCACATACCCCCGGTGTTCAAAGTTAATCCAGAGTTCCCCACTACAGTGTCCCCCATAATCATATTGTGCAGAAGGACTTGGTGTTAGGCAAGTTGCTGTTTGCTGAACGACATAGCACAAATGCACAAATACACAGAAGATACACAGACACACGTCACAGGCGCTACTGACAACTTTATTTGAAGCACAGCGAGATACAGTATATGTACTCCTCACAACGCGCAGGCGCACCAGCCACTTCGGGCAGAGCACAGAGAGCGATTATCAGGGCTAACACGATCATTTTGAAGATCTAAAAAAAGCAAGTTCCACATCATGAAAACAACATAGGTCAACTTTCACAAGCACTACTTTTTTTTTTCTTTTATGTAAAATGCTTCCAACAGCTCACGTGCGGTTTAATCTCTAGTTCTGCCCAGGATCTTCCCATCATGAAATCTCGCACGACAAGGACAGGCTTTACAGTGTGTTGAAAGATGCGCATTCAAGTCTTTCGTCGTGTTGTTAGCATGCTCCATGATTCGATCATTGATGCAGCGGCCAGTTTGTCCTACATAGGACTTTCCACAAGACAGTGGGATTTCATAAACCCCTCTGGTAGCACATCGCCAGTAAGGTGTGACGTGTTGTACTTGGCAGCCTACCTTAGATCTGCCCATTATGCGGGGACACAGTTGGGCCAGCATATTGGGAAAAGAGAACACTACAAAAGCGGGCACACTGGTGAATGAGGCCAGAGCTGGTGAGCCGAGTGGCCCAATACCGCAAGTTGTACCTTATGTGCATAAGTTGAGCCACAATTTAAAGAAAGTGGCGAACAGGCATGGAGTGCCTCTATTGTTCTCTGTTCCCAATAGGCTGGCCCGAACGTGTTCCCGCATAATGGGCAGATCTAAGGTAAGCTGCCAAGTACAACATGTAACACCTTACGGGCAACGTGGTCCCGGTGTGGTTTATGAAATCCCACTGCCTTGTGGAAAGTCCTATGTAGGACAAACTGGCTGCTGCATCAATGATTGAATGAGGGAGCATGCTAAAAACATGACGACAGACTTGAATGCGCATCTATCAGTAAAAAAAAGCCTGCCCTTGTCGTGCGAGATTTTATGATGTGAAGATCCCAGGCAGAAGTAAACATAAAATTGCATGTAAGCTACTCAAAGCGTTTTACATAAAAAAGTAGTGCTTGTGTAAGTCAGACCTCTGTTGTTTTTTACGACGCGGAACTTGCTTTCTTTAGATCTTCAAAATGATTGTGTTAGCACGGATAATCGCCCTCTGTTGTATTCCCGAAGTGGCTAGTGCGCCTGTGCATTCGGAAAAATATATATATAGTATCCTGTTGTGTTTCGAATTAAGTTATTAGCAGCACCTGTGACATGTTTTCGTATATCATCTGTGTATTTGTGCCTTTGCCCTACAATATGTCGTTCAGCAATCATATTGAGGTTTTGACAATAAAACCAAAAATTTTATTTAAAGCAAATAGTATTGCATAAGGCCAAATGCTTATATAGAATCATCTGACAGCAGCTACGTTTAACAAAATTTAATACTTTCTAAAACAAGAAACTTTCAGATGGTTTGAGCAAAAATCTACTTATGCCAAAATTATTGTCATTAATTTTATATGGCCCATTCCGCCTTACTTTCTTTTTAACCAAAATTATATATGCAGTGCAGGTGCTCCCCACACCTAAAGAAATTGTCACCGTTCCTTAAAGTAAATGGCTTTGTTTCAAATGACAGCACAAGTATGCTTTGCGATTGCTAGCCAATGAAATGATTGTCAAACTTCTTGAAATCACGGACTCCTGGACAGGATAACTAGTCACATTGGGCACCCTTTCATCAGTTTTTGTCCACATAATCAAGCAACTAAAGACATTACCCTGAGTCTGCAACTGTTAATGCGTTCTGTTTGATAATGATAATTTTATGGTCATTGACCCAAGCCAAGCCAAAAAAGCTCCCTTTCTGGAGCCGAGACAGGTTCCTGGATTACACTATGGAAGGTAAGCTCGTGGGCCCTTCTCCTGCTTCAGAAAGAGCTTATTGCTGGCACGTTACACGATGCAGCTTACTTTCGTCAGTGTTGGGTGAAGTGCCAGTGTTGAAGTTGTCTTTTGCGCAGAATGGCAGTTTCAGGTTTAGTGGGCTTGTAGGAAGACAAGCTCAAGATAACTTCCTGGTTTGAACAGGCTGTTTTGGTTATAATACATCAAGCTTTCTTGTGACTGCCCGCACAGGTGGTCCGTTAGTCTCGCTGTGAAGTTGACATTCAGCCGTATGCCCCAGAAGACCCGAATAATGGTCTCCTCTAGTTCACACGCTCTTCATTTTCTGTCAGCACTCTTGAACTCTTGCTGCCAGTAATTTCTTCCCAGCTGGCCGAATAATCTCGAGGCCCCACGCTGACACTACCGATGCTTTCAAGTGTAGACTTTTCAGGATACGGTTCTTTGCAGGAAAGGTGGCACTTACAGATTTCTATTCTGGACGCGAGTGAGACGAACCAGTAAGTCTTGGTAACAATGTTTTGTACATAAGTTCTGTAGATGGTAATATCAAGGGTTGGACGAAAATTCATTTAGCCAGGTAACGAATATGAAGTTGTGGTGAATGACCAAGTGCTTATCACCGTGTTAGTGACGATACAATTTTTCGTAAAACGTTTAACTCTAACAGGACTACACACAAGATGTAACCAAGACTTGCCGGTTCATTTCACTCAGGTCTTGAATAGCCACCTGTAAGTGCCACATTTTTTTAAATCACACTTGCAAAGCCAGGAGTCTTATCCTGAAAAGTCTTCAATTGAAGACATCAGTAGTGTCAGTGTGGGGCCTCAGGATAATTCAGCAAGCCGATAAGAAATTGCTAACAGTACAAGTAAAAGTATGCCAACAGAAAATGAAGGGCTTGGAAGCCGATGTATTCTTCGCAAAGTGTCAACTACAGGGTCATTGTTCACGAGTTCCCGGATGCGTAACTCCATGCCAACTTCATGCCGACGCTAAGGAAACACCAGGGCAGGCAGTTGCAAGAAAAGAAATTCAGTGCTCTAAGAAAAATGCAGCCACTGAAACCATGAAAGTAATGTTTAACTTGTCTTCGTACAACTACACTGAACCCAAACATGCTGTTTTGGGCAACGGAACAAACATCAACACTGGTGCCTTGCCTGACTCTATGAGAGTCATCTGCGCCGTGAATGGTGCCGTCAGTGCACTTCCTTCCGAAGATGAGGCCCGCACCTGCACTGTCAGTGTGCTGTACAAATTTCAGAAGCACATCCCACAAGCTTGTCTGCCTAGCAAAGAAGCTGTCTGGGGCTCCAAAACCCATAGAACCAACGAACACAAACCCAAACCTCATCCTTTCAACTCTCGCTTTATATTGCTGTGCAAGCAGTAAAATTGGATGGTGTTAGTAGTGTTCTGTCCTGTCACCTCCTTGCCTTTCCTATGAATTTTGTGCTAAATAAGGCTTTTTCTTGGTGAAAGAGTGCTAGTTTAAGGCATAAACCAGCTCCATGGCATTTTGCAATTATGGAATGTAAACATTTGCTGAAAAAGGTCCACGAAGAATATTTCAAAAAGAGCACTTTAAAAAACACACACGTGTATCTATCACCAAGGCCAACCCTTCTGTCTTCTATCTCAACATATTTCTCAAAACTCAAGCTCAAAACTGATATCCAGGTGCAAGCTCTCCATATCTGATTACCTTGTCAATGATGAATCAAAGCACACTGGTGCCTGGATGTTGTGGGACCAACTCAGGCGTGGAGATCAGCACTGATCAGCAACACAGCACAGTCTGCTTACACTTTCTCTGCAGGCCCAGCCATACCTGCACAAATACAAGTGGGCTTAGTGTCGCGTGAGTATAATATAAAAAGTGACACCGTGAACACATCAATCCTTGTTCGGTATACATATGAAAAAATGTAGATATTCTTCATATAGCAAGCTTCACTTTGAGTAACAAATCCTGCACTATAAGAAAAATATGATGCATGAGCCATCTATGCAATAAAATTAATTAAAGATCCCTTTTTTTGCCTCCCTCCTCCTCCTTGTGTATAGGTGGCAGTCAGGTTAAGTAAAGTAGGCCAGACAGCCACAGAGTGTAAGCAAAGGTGGTCACTTGGTGGGCCAATTATGATACCATAGCACGACATGCATTCTGCAGGCACTGCAATGTTAAAGCACCCATAAGCCTAGCAGCATTACCCAATAGGGCTAACCAATAAGTGTCCCCAGTAGCATAACTCAGCATGTCTGCCAGGAGGCTTTCATTACACTTTGACAACTATCCTCCTACGGCTTGAGCCCAATTTGTCAACAGAAGACAAGCTTTAAGCATCTGCACAAGGGCACGTTAAACAGTACCACAATAGCTTCCTACCTAATCCCACCTTTAAAATGACATTGGTAATTTCAATACCATGTGTAGAACCAATCAAATTGTTCTGCAATCAAGTACGCATCCCCTTTTCATACACGCAAATATCAGCAACACTACTACTGCCATATGGGCATTTTGTAGACAAAAACACCAAGCGCAAGAGCTGAAGCTTGGGCAAGTTGGTAACAGTTCATTTTGATGGTGTTCATGGCACATACATGCCTAAAGAATAAGCGACAGGCAGACAGTGAAAAATAACTGTCCTCTTTCACACTCTGTGTGCCCCTTATCTCCTTAGAAAGTGTGCACTGTGAATAGCATGGAAAGGAACATAAGAGACCAGATATTGCTACAATAGATAAAAGAAAACATGCTCTCTGATGCAACACGTCTTTAAGCAACTTAATTTTCAACCAACATCCTAAGCCTGCCGCGCTTAAAAAACTCACTGAAGTTGCTGTGTAAGACAACAGCTTGCTTTTACAAAAATAGAGTTAAACATACTCTATTATTTTTGCAAACTGGTGCTTCAGTACTGTGAAAATGTGGTATTATTGAAAACCAGCTTAATTTTTGTGTAATAAAAAAGCCTAGTCAGCTACAGAGATCAGGCTTGATATAAATCTGTCAGTGAACACGGTAAATCAATATTTCCATGACTGTTGAGGTAAAAAGAATCGTTGACAAATTCCCAACACACTATGCATGTTTTGGAGAAGACAGTGCTTTTCTACTGCAAGCATTTAACAGAGCCCCAGTGAATACAGTATGATATAACTTATTGCAGGACATTTCAAACAGATCCTCTTTATGGCTTCTTAGGGACTTGGGTAATGAAGAGTAAGTGCAGTGACATCTCTGAGCACCTCAAAGACAATACTGGTGATTACATGGCAACACAACTGCTGACATGCAAGATAACTTTCGGGCAGTGTTGTCTCATGCCACATCAATCAGACAAAACTTTAAAGGGACACTTAAGGAAAAAATAATTATTTGAGATGCATTATCGAATTACTCTTCCGCAAACCCATAAAGACTGCAGTTATCCAAAAGTAGAGGTTTGATAAGCTAGAAAATACACAAGAACGATATACAAGTGGTGAAACCACAATAAAGTTCCCACACCTGCTGGCTGTCTGCTAAGGCCTAGTTAAATTGTTTTTGGCAAAAATTGACTATATTGCATTCTAAAAAGGGCAAGAACTGAACTTAACAATTTTGGAGCAAGTGTACTGAACCGCAACAGCCAAAGTATACGAAAATACTCTGGAATGCATGATGTCCTCCAACGTACGATGTTTCGCCGCAAAATTTGGCAGGAAATGCCAATTTAACCTTCATTTTCTTTTTGCAATAAATAAACTCTCATCACAAAACTAACACAAAAATAAAGAATATATGATGCGTCTAAACTGTCTCCAAACAAAAAAAATGTGTCCGGAGTGATTTTGTACACATTCAAACCACTTATTTTTGGTCTTGCTTAAAGTGCCTTTGTATGTCATGCAACATGAAACTGAAAAACAGGATTCACTGTAAAGGGAGAAATGAATAG
>NC_051155.1:50701199-50766280 GCF_013339745.2 Dermacentor silvarum
AGGTTTTCTCGGTCATGTGTGCAACCGAGTTATTGCCAGTAGCTCGCTTGGGATGCTGTGGCTGCCGGCATGGCTCTGGAGATCCTGTTCTTGTCCCTGATGCCGCCGGTGGCTTCTCCGGTAGCATCGACTATCTCTGTAGCATCCATGAGATGGTCCAGTTGTAGCTCTTCTGCGCGGTGTTGCCCAGAACGAAGCTATTGGCATAGGTCGATACACAGGCGTCCACCGAGTGACCAAATCGGTGGCACTGCAAGCACCTCGCCGTCTGCATTGTCGACGGAGATGTCCCACACGCTTGCAATGAAGGCACAGCGGAGGCCTGCGGGGATAAGTACCGGCACTGGTGTCCATAAATGGGACATAATGTGTGGTGTATCGAGCTTACGGTGACAGTATCCTTGAGCACCAAGGAAACCTCCCGGTTTGTCATCACCCACTGTTCCATACCAGTGCATCTCCACACCTCTCTCGCAGACTTCACCTGACCGTACGCCTGGAACGCCTCTTCAACACGTCGAGCTTCAAGGTGAGGCGGAAGCCAGAGTAACTTGAGCTTGATATTTTTAGTCTCCGGATCTATCACCATGCACTTCAGTCCTTTGACACGGAGCTCACCACAGGCGACGAGTTTATGTTTCGCCGCACTACTAGCGCAGGTAACCATCCATACAGGTCATCTGATACTGTCTTACACCTATAATATCTGCAGTATCCACTACTTCAAGCAGAGCGTCTCGGAGTCAGGAGCACGGTATGGTCTGCCACTCAAGTCCGCATGAAGAAAAATGGAATTCAGACCTCTTTACCGGTTGGTAGACGCGGAGGACAACTTTGTAGCTTGCATCTTCATTCAAAAACGGAGTCGACGATCCTCGGCCTGAGGCCGATACGCTGTTTCAGCAGAGAGCATTCCGAGCACAGCCGTTCCACTAGGCTTCTTCTTTCTATCACCGCTTCCGGAGCATGTATTCATGCGAACCACATGATTGCGTTCGAGTGTCGTCGTCTTCGTTGAAAAAAAAATGGGATACGTAATCGAGGCGAGGCCTCGCCCGCAGGATTTGCTGTGAAAGCAGTCGCACCCATCACGTGAGGGCTATTTCATCATCCCATTCCTCTAAAGATTTTTGACTAGCTTCAAGATTGTCACGTGATGCTCCTCCTAGTTTATTTCCTTCTCCATGCCTCTAAAGAAGATGTGCGGTGCGTGTGCGCTCAGCCGCGTTACCCTATTGAAAAAATGTGAACGAGAATGTACGAGAAATAGTGTACGCGATTATTGCTCCGTAGACTGTGCGAGAAACTCGTTCAGTCTGCGAGAACTCGTTGAGTCTACGAGAACCTCGTACAGTCTACGCAGCAATCATCGCGTACATTTCTCGCACACATGTGTACGAGATCGCGTTCTTGTCACTGAACGAGATTCTCGTACATTATGAAGGAGTTCGTTTCTACGAGCTGAGTGCGTACAAGATGACGAGCTTGTACGATCTGCGAGAGTATGCACCCTGAAAAGGATACGCACCTCATATTCATATTTAGTATAATAAGGCAAATGCAATTCTTGTAAATACAAGTGTTCATGCATGAACACTTGTGCTGACCTTACTGCAGTGTTGTGTCGCTGTAATGGTTTGTTCAGAAATCTACAGTAAAGAGTTATGTTGAGGTGAAAAAAAATGTCAGGTGAGGTAATGGTTTGTACTTGTTAATAAACAAGTACACGTTACACAGGTTCTTCAGCGCACCTATTCAAGCTTACATTAATAGTGAAGTCCTCCGATTTTAAGCAAGAGCACGTCACACATCTCGCAAGCGTTGTTTATTGGACCTTGTAATGGTACTTCAAATACTTCAGACAGCACCCTGTCTGTTGACAGAAGACCACTGGAATGTGTTGCTTGAGTGAGAGCTTGCCGCGCACCTGAAAAAGTAAACAAAAGCCAACAGTTTTTTTCACACATGCAATAAGATAACACATAGGCAAAAGCAGTTTAGCTGACATTCACACAGGTAAGAATGCTTTAGCATTCAGAACATGCGATTCTGAACAAAATTTATTAAAAATAAGTGGTTTCCTGCAATGCTTATGACTCCTAAGGAAACGTGCATTATTGTGTCGTAGAATAACTTGTTACATTAGCAGATCACTGAAACAAGTGTTATTACAGTAAAAAAGGCATTATTTGAGTAATAATAATTACTAGTACTGAAGCAACATAAGTAACATGCATAAAATCTACTTTTAGAGAGCAGCATCAACAGGTCGAGCTAATTAAATTACTTGGAAACTGCTATTCTGCCAGCAAAACTAAAAATCGTGTTGGCGTAGTGGCTTTGGCATTGCACTGCTAAGCCGAATGGCGCAGGATAAAATCCCATGCACAACGGCCACATTTTGATGGCAGCAAAGTGCAACAACACCCCCCATAAGGTGCATTGGGCACATACCCCCGGTGTTCAAAGTTAATCCAGAGTTCCCCACTACAGTGTCCCCCATAATCATATTGTGCAGAAGGACTTGGTGTTAGGCAAGTTGCTGTTTGCTGAACGACATAGCACAAATGCACAAATACACAGAAGATACACAGACACACGTCACAGGCGCTACTGACAACTTTATTTGAAGCACAGCGAGATACAGTATATGTACTCCTCACAACGCGCAGGCGCACCAGCCACTTCGGGCAGAGCACAGAGAGCGATTATCAGGGCTAACACGATCATTTTGAAGATCTAAAAAAAGCAAGTTCCACATCATGAAAACAACATAGGTCAACTTTCACAAGCACTACTTTTTTTTTCTTTATGTAAAATGCTTCCAACAGCTCACGTGCGGTTTAATCTCTAGTTCTGCCCAGGATCTTCCCATCATGAAATCTCGCACGACAAGGACAGGCTTTACAGTGTGTTGAAAGATGCGCATTCAAGTCTTTCGTCGTGTTGTTAGCATGCTCCATGATTCGATCATTGATGCAGCGGCCAGTTTGTCCTACATAGGACTTTCCACAAGACAGTGGGATTTCATAAACCCCTCTGGTAGCACATCGCCAGTAAGGTGTGACGTGTTGTACTTGGCAGCCTACCTTAGATCTGCCCATTATGCGGGGACACAGTTGGGCCAGCATATTGGGAAAAGAGAACACTACAAAAGCGGGCACACTGGTGAATGAGGCCAGAGCTGGTGAGCCGAGTGGCCCAATACCGCAAGTTGTACCTTATGTGCATAAGTTGAGCCACAATTTAAAGAAAGTGGCGAACAGGCATGGAGTGCCTCTATTGTTCTCTGTTCCCAATAGGCTGGCCCGAACGTGTTCCCGCATAATGGGCAGATCTAAGGTAAGCTGCCAAGTACAACATGTAACACCTTACGGGCAACGTGGTCCCGGTGTGGTTTATGAAATCCCACTGCCTTGTGGAAAGTCCTATGTAGGACAAACTGGCTGCTGCATCAATGATTGAATGAGGGAGCATGCTAAAAACATGACGACAGACTTGAATGCGCATCTATCAGTAAAAAAAAGCCTGCCCTTGTCGTGCGAGATTTTATGATGTGAAGATCCCAGGCAGAAGTAAACATAAAATTGCATGTAAGCTACTCAAAGCGTTTTACATAAAAAAGTAGTGCTTGTGTAAGTCAGACCTCTGTTGTTTTTTACGACGCGGAACTTGCTTTCTTTAGATCTTCAAAATGATTGTGTTAGCACGGATAATCGCCCTCTGTTGTATTCCCGAAGTGGCTAGTGCGCCTGTGCATTCGGAAGAGTATATATATATATAGTATCCTGTTGTGTTTCGAATTAAGTTATTAGCAGCACCTGTGACATGTTTTCGTATATCATCTGTGTATTTGTGCCTTTGCCCTACAATATGTCGTTCAGCAATCATATTGAGGTTTTGACAATAAAACCCAAAAATTTTATTTAAAGCAAATAGTATTGCATAAGGCCAAATGCTTATATAGAATCATCTGACAGCAGCTACGTTTAACAAAATTTAATACTTTCTAAAACAAGAAACTTTCAGATGGTTTGAGCAAAAATCTACTTATGCCAAAATTATTGTCATTAATTTTATATGGCCCATTCCGCCTTACTTTCTTTTTAACCAAAATTATATATGCAGTGCAGGTGCTCCCCACACCTAAAGAAATTGTCACCGTTCCTTAAAGTAAATGGCTTTGTTTCAAATGACAGCACAAGTATGCTTTGCGATTGCTAGCCAATGAAATGATTGTCAAACTTCTTGAAATCACGGACTCCTGGACAGGATAACTAGTCACATTGGGCACCCTTTCATCAGTTTTTGTCCACATAATCAAGCAACTAAAGACATTACCCTGAGTCTGCAACTGTTAATGCGTTCTGTTTGATAATGATAATTTTATGGTCATTGACCCAAGCCAAGCCAAAAAAGCTCCCTTTCTGGAGCCGAGACAGGTTCCTGGATTACACTATGGAAGGTAAGCTCGTGGGCCCTTCTCCTGCTTCAGAAAGAGCTTATTGCTGGCACGTTACACGATGCAGCTTACTTTCGTCAGTGTTGGGTGAAGTGCCAGTGTTGAAGTTGTCTTTTGCGCAGAATGGCAGTTTCAGGTTTAGTGGGCTTGTAGGAAGACAAGCTCAAGATAACTTCCTGGTTTGAACAGGCTGTTTTGGTTATAATACATCAAGCTTTCTTGTGACTGCCCGCACAGGTGGTCCGTTAGTCTCGCTGTGAAGTTGACATTCAGCCGTATGCCCCAGAAGACCCGAATAATGGTCTCCTCTAGTTCACACGCTCTTCATTTTCTGTCAGCACTCTTGAACTCTTGCTGCCAGTAATTTCTTCCCAGCTGGCCGAATAATCTCGAGGCCCCACGCTGACACTACCGATGCTTTCAAGTGTAGACTTTTCAGGATACGGTTCTTTGCAGGAAAGGTGGCACTTACAGATTTCTATTCTGGACGCGAGTGAGACGAACCAGTAAGTCTTGGTAACAATGTTTTGTACATAAGTTCTGTAGATGGTATTATCAAGGGTTGGACGAAAATTCATTTAGCCAGGTAACGACTATGAAGTTGTGGTGAATGACCAAGTGCTTATCACCGTGTTAGTGACGATACAATTTTTCGTAAAACGTTTAACTCCAACAGGACTACACACAAGATGTAACCAAGACTTGCCGGTTCATTTCACTCAGGTCTTGAATAGCCACCTGTAAGTGCCACATTTTTTTTAAATCACACTTGCAAAGCCAGGAGTCTTATCCTGAAAAGTCTTCAATTGAAGACATCAGTAGTGTCAGTGTGGGGCCTCAGGATAATTCAGCAAGCCGATAAGAAATTGCTAACAGTACAAGTAAAAGTATGCCAACAGAAAATGAAGGGCTTGGAAGCCGATGTATTCTTCGCAAAGTGTCAACTACAGGGTCATTGTTCACGAGTTCCCGGATGCGTAACTCCATGCCAACTTCATGCCGACGCTAAGGAAACACCAGGGCAGGCAGTTGCAAGAAAAGAAATTCAGTGCTCTAAGAAAAATGCGGCCACTCAAACCATGAAAGTAATGTTTAACTTGTCTTCGTACAACTACACTGAACCCAAACATGCTGTTTTGGGCAACGGAACAAACATCAACACTGGTGCCTTGCCTGACTCTATGAGAGTCATCTGCGCCGTGAATGGTGCCGTCAGTGCACTTCCTTCCGAAGATGAGGCCCGCACCTGCACTGTCAGTGTGCTGTACAAATTTCAGAAGCACATCCCACAAGCTTGTCTGCCTAGCAAAGAAGCTGTCTGGGGCTCCAAAACCCATAGAACCAACGAACACAAACCCAAACCTCATCCTTTCAACTCTCGCTTTATATTGCTGTGCAAGCAGTAAAATTGGATGGTGTTAGTAGTGTTCTGTCCTGTCACCTCCTTGCCTTTCCTATGAATTTTGTGCTAAATAAGGCTTTTTCTTGGTGAAAGAGTGCTAGTTTAAGGCATAAACCAGCTCCATGGCATTTTGCAATTATGGAATGTAAACATTTGCTGAAAATAGGTCCACGAAGAATATTTCAAAAAGAGCACTTTAAAAAACACACACGTGTATCTATCACCAAGGCCAACCCTTCTGTCTTCTATCTCAACATATTTCTCAAAACTCAAGCTCAAAACTGATATCCAGGTGCAAGCTCTCCATATCTGATTACCTTGTCAATGATGAATCAAAGCACACTGGTGCCTGGATGTTGTGGGACCAACTCAGGCGTGGAGATCAGCACTGATCAGCAACACAGCACAGTCTGCTTACACTTTCTCTGCAGGCCCAGCCATACCTGCACAAATACAAGTGGGCTTAGTGTCGCGTGAGTATAATATAAAAAGTGACACCGTGAACACATCAATCCTTGTTCGGTATACATATGAAAAAATGTAGATATTCTTCATATAGCAAGCTTCACTTTGAGTAACAAATCCTGCACTATAAGAAAAATATGATGCATGAGCCATCTATGCAATAAAATTAATTAAAGATCCCTTTTTTTGCCTCCCTCCTCCTCCTTGTGTATAGGTGGCAGTCAGGTTAAGTAAAGTAGGCCAGACAGCCACAGAGTGTAAGCAAAGGTGGTCACTTGGTGGGCCAATTATGATACCATAGCACGACATGCATTCTGCAGGCACTGCAATGTTAAAGCACCCATAAGCCTAGCAGCATTACCCAATAGGGCTAACCAATAAGTGTCCCCAGTAGCATAACTCAGCATGTCTGCCAGGAGGCTTTCATTACACTTTGACAACTATCCTCCTACGGCTTGAGCCCAATTTGTCAACAGAAGACAAGCTTTAAGCATCTGCACAAGGGCACGTTAAACAGTACCACAATAGCTTCCTACCTAATCCCACCTTTAAAATGACATTGGTAATTTCAATACCATGTGTAGAACCAATCAAATTGTTCTGCAATCAAGTACGCATCCCCTTTTCATACACGCAAATATCAGCAACACTACTACTGCCATATGGGCATTTTGTAGACAAAAACACCAAGCGCAAGAGCTGAAGCTTGGGCAAGTTGGTAACAGTTCATTTTGATGGTGTTCATGGCACATACATGCCTAAAGAATAAGCGACAGGCAGACAGTGAAAAATAACTGTCCTCTTTCACACTCTGTGTGCCCCTTATCTCCTTAGAAAGTGTGCACTGTGAATAGCATGGAAAGGAACATAAGAGACCAGATATTGCTACAATAGATAAAAGAAAACATGCTCTCTGATGCAACACGTCTTTAAGCAACTTAATTTTCAACCAACATCCTAAGCCTGCCGCGCTTAAAAAACTCACTGAAGTTGCTGTGTAAGACAACAGCTTGCTTTTACAAAAATAGAGTTAAACATACTCTATTATTTTTGCAAACTGGTGCTTCAGTACTGTGAAAATGTGGTATTATTGAAAACCAGCTTAATTTTTGTGTAATAAAAAAGCCTAGTCAGCTACAGAGATCAGGCTTGATATAAATCTGTCAGTGAACACGGTAAATCAATATTTCCATGACTGTTGAGGTAAAAAGAATCGTTGACAAATTCCCAACACACTATGCATGTTTTGGAGAAGACAGTGCTTTTCTACTGCAAGCATTTAACAGAGCCCCAGTGAATACAGTATGATATAACTTATTGCAGGACATTTCAAACAGATCCTCTTTATGGCTTCTTAGGGACTTGGGTAATGAAGAGTAAGTGCAGTGACATCTCTGAGCACCTCAAAGACAATACTGGTGATTACATGGCAACACAACTGCTGACATGCAAGATAACTTTCGGGCAGTGTTGTCTCATGCCACATCAATCAGACAAAACTTTAAAGGGACACTTAAGGAAAAAATAATTATTTGAGATGCATTATCGAATTACTCTTCCGCAAACCCAGAAAGACTGCAGTTATCCAAAAGTAGAGGTTTGATAAGCTAGAAAATACACAAGAACGATATACAGGTGGTGAAACCACAATAAAGTTCCCACACCTGCTGGCTGTCTGCTAAGGCCTAGTTAATTTGTTTTTGGCAAAAATTGACTATATTGCATTCTAAAAAAGGCAAGAACTGAACTTAACAATTTTGGAGCAAGTGTACTGAACCGCAACAGCCAAAGTATACGAAAATACTCTGGAATGCATGATGTCCTCCAACGTACGATGTTTCGCCGCAAAATTTGGCAGGAAATGCCAATTTAACCTTCATTTTCTTTTTGCAATAAATAAACTCTCATCACAAAACTAACACAAAAATAAAGAATATATGATGCGTCTAAACTGTCTCCAAACAAAAAAAATGTGTCCGGAGTGATTTTGTACACATTCAAACCACTTATTTTTGGTCTTGCTTAAAGTGCCTTTGTATGTCATGCAACATGAAACTGAAAAACAGGATTCACTGTAAAGGGAGAAATGAATAGGGCTCGCCTAGCGTGACGTATCTGCACAGGTTTAAGAGAAGTGTGACTCCATGGTCTAAATGAAAAAATAAAAATAAAATCACACTTTGGGCGGGTCTCACGTTATAGTACTACTCAAAATCTTGACAAGTGCTTATTCAGTCTGTACTTATCCCAAAAGCTTGGTAATGACATACGCCCCTTTTGCACTAATGGTGTCTGCGCCAAAGGGGCTAAGGCTAAATGTTAGGTAGCCACACACATTTTACCAGTGAAATTCAAGTGCATTATGACTTTTGCCTGCCACTTTTAATAACATGTAACGGTCGATATAGCACATTATGATCTAATTATTGTAGGTCAGCATGGCCTGAGCACGGCGTGCCTAAACACTTTTGTTAGGTGAGAAAGTATTGTTTCTGTTACTCTTTCGGGAAGCAGCCTATGCCTTATTCAGAACAAAAACCTTGTTTCCCTGAGAATGTCAGACAATCGCATATTTAAAATTGACCATTCGAAATGCACACAAAGTACAGCATGGTTTTGAGGGTCCCACTAACTAATGAAACGCACATCATCCAAGTTCAGCAGTCAACATCATAACTAAGCTTGTAGAAGTGCATATTAGCAAGTTGACAGAATAATAAGGAGAAGGTGAGAGAGATGGTCCCAACTATAAGAGAAGCATTAGCAGAGTTCAAGCTCCCTCCCATGTCAAATGCGGAAGGGCAAAGCATACCCAGCTTTCGGTTACACTCTCACCTGCGACCACTGCACCAGGCTGACTGACATGCGTAACCAGCAGTTTGTGATACCACATTATCAAACCTGCAATTTATGGGACATCAGAGATCAGCTTCAAGCTTGATGCTATGCTGCTCTAAGGATGTATTATGAACTGACTACATTTAAATGTTATGCTTCATGGTTTGTTGCAAGCTTCAGGAATTTACTTATTCATTTATAAACATACCTCATAGGCTCCAGCTGGAGTACTGCATAAGGTGGTAGGTAGAACATTGAGAGCCAAATAAAGAACATACAGTAAAACAAGTAAAAAAATAAATAAATACTCTTTCACACTGTGGTTTCTTATCTGGCAGCTAGCTTATAAAAGTGAACAGAAACGTGTTCATGCTGGTAGTGCTTTAGAAGAATAAATAATAAGAGGTTAAACAGAAAATTCAAACACTTTCAAGCCACCTTTCGTGGTTTTTTCTTTCAACGTCCCACTTTAGGAATGGGAATCAATGAACAGCCCCCCCCCCCAAAAAAAAGTGAAAAAAAAGTGTAATACATGATTTTTGACTACTTAGAGAAATAAATCTAGGAACACAGAATCTGTGCAGGCATGTATGTAAGGAATTAAGTGCAGTAATATATGCAATAACTTGCAATGCCCTTCTGCTTTCGTCGGGCAACTCATAACAAGACATAAAAGGATATGTGTGCCTCAAAACACAGTTCCTAAAAAATATGTCACTATACAGTCAGTAAGTAGCATATCATGCATATCTACTCAAGCCCCCAATTATACTTGACTCAGAGGAGGCTACTTAGGTATATTGATTAAACTGAAGGTAGGCGATATTTTTAAATATACAGTTCAAGTAGTACTCGAATATTATGTCGAAACTGGAAGTTATGTATATGGCATCTAAAGCAAAAGTGTTGTACGTTATGCCAAACCTGTCAGCCTGTGAACTTTATGTTTTGCAAAAATCCTAGACACAATGCTGTGTTGGAAAGTCAGCATGTATTTTCTTAAAGTTTTCTCTCAGCGCCTACATAGTTCAATAGAGACACATTATTAACCATTAACTTGGAACAGCAGAAACTGACAACATTGTTTTTAGACCAGTGTGCCTTTTCAGTGCTTTTGCTGTTGCCGATTTAGCCGGCTTTACGAACTTATCTCAATAAGCTCGTCTAATACGGGTGTCATACAGTGCACTTTTCATTGCGATCAAGCCCAATCCGGATCGAATTTCTCACTTGTGATTGGCTTTTTTGTGCAAGCTGCGCGAGGAAGCCAATTGCAGTAGCTAATTTTGGTCTGAATCGGGCTTGGTAGGAAGTGCCCCTCTGGTATACTCGTTAGAGATTTTGCATTGCTAATAAAGCAGCACAAGTGCCATCACAATTTATTGTTTTAGATGCAATTTTGCAATCTCATACCACCCCATTTTTCAAGATTCTTACAACATATTCCCAATAGAATTTCATTCTCATAACTCAATGCAACAATAGTAAAATTGTAGAACTAGTCGAAATTCGTAAATCTCACCAAAAGATTCAGGACCGATGGCACGTACGAATTATACCAACAGAACCTAGAACTCATAAGTGGCAGTGACTGTTTTGTACACACCTTGTCAAAGCAAACAGATCAGATTCCTTGTCGGGCTCCCATGTGGTGCAGAGATGCCTCCGTCTCACGAAATTGTCACATCCCTAAACAATAAGAAATGTTCAGTTTATTGCAATCACTGCCGAAACTGCAAACTTGTGATTTAACAACACCGCGTTAAATTGTGAGAAGACCTCAGCCAGCTACATGGTTGTGCAAATATCTCATTCTGACATCACGGGCAGTTATCTAACCTGTCAAATGAACGAAGACATACAGAACACTCAACACAAGAAACACAGGTTGTCTCGACAATATATAAGCAGAAAAATTTGCATACAAGCTAAAATGTGCTCATGAGTCAGACAGAGCAAGCCGGTGCCGTCTCGCGCAGATGTTAGCTGTGAAGACAACACGTCAACGTACTTCACCACATATACCATTTCTTGCTGAGAAATTACGTACAGAAGCAGTGACATTCGCGGCATCAATTTTTGTGCCCGTTCAGACTAAACGATACTCGGCGCTAGTGTATTTCATAACAGAAATTCAAAGAAACAATATATGAAGCTCTTGGCAACATCGTATACTTGTTTGAGGGTAATTTTCATAAAACGTTTTGCTAAATGTGTACTACGGCATTAATAACAAACATTAGGAAATCACTTTTATAATTTTTGTCGCTGTACTAATCATCTTGTGCTCCGCCTAACAAGGCACACTACACCAACTATAAAAATGCGCCAAGCGCCGGACTTACCTTTCGAGACATACTCGGCAAAAGCTCCTTCGTGTCAGGTCCGGCGGCATCGACTGCACGAACTGTCCTTCCGGCATAAACACTGTTAAATTGCGGATGAACTAAATAGTACAATTTCCAACACATTCTTCCGTGCACTGTGAACCGCTGCGCGATCGGCGAGAGTACCAGAGGCTGCTAATGAGCCGGGAACAAAGAGCGCGAATGGACCGAACTACGATGACCAACAACGCCGCACCGCACGAAAGATACAGCTAGCTAGCAGCGTTGCACAGGCCCAGGGGCTTAGCGATCGCTGATGCGCACAAAAAAGAGCACATTTTCTGTCGGCAAAGCGTAAATATTGTGACGTCTCGGTTGGAACGACGTTTATTAGGCCCGGGAGCTCGTCAGCGAACCAGCGCAGCACACAGGCGATGATGATGAACACATATACAGGCGAAGAGGAGGATAGGTAAAAGTGCGAGGATGATGATGATAACATACAGATGAGGAAGATGTGCGTAATAGACGCCCACACTAATTTCCCCCCGACGTGAAAGCGGCCATCCTGGCCGGCCGTCAAGGTGTCGAGGCACGCCGCGTGAAGGGCTTCATGCGGGAGACGTGGACAAACTCGCTATTGCGGCAACGGCGGTCTGTGGGGGCGTCAAGAGGAGTAACGCGATAGTTGACAGGCGAAGTCTCTCCAAGGACTATGTACGGCCCGATAAACCGTGGCTGGAATTTTTTCGCATAAACCAGGGCTGCGAACAGGAGTCAGGAGCAGGACCTCGTCACCAGGTCGAAAAGATACAACGCGATGGCATTCGTCGTAAATATTTTTCCGGTCTTGTTGTCTGGCCTCTGTGTTCAGGCGAGCAAGCTGGCGACAGTGGTCGAGTCGGGAAATGTACTCTTCGCACGATGATAGAGATGTATTAGCCTTGGAGTTGAAGAATGAAACGTCGAGAAAGAAAGTAGGGGAGCGTCCATAAACGAGGTAAAATGGCGAGTAGCCAGTTGTGCGCTGCACGGCCGTGTTATAGGCGAAAGTGACGAATGGTAAAAGAACATCCCAGTTTTTGTGGTCTGGTTGAATATAAGCGGCGATCATGTCGGCAAGGGTGCGATGAAACCGCTCGGTCAGGCCGTTAGTGATAGCTAGAAGGTGATAGCTAGAAGCTGTCTTGTGGGCTGTGCCGGAGGCTCGAAGAACTTCGTTTAGCAGTTGGGAAAGGAACGCCTTTCCACGGTCACTGAGCAGTACACGAGGAGCACCATGGCGTAGAATAATGGCTTCAAGAACGAAGTGAGCAACTTCCGAAGCAGAACCAGTAAGCACAGAAGCTGTCTCAGCGTAGCGCGTCAGATGGTCGACGGCAGTCACTATCCATCGATTGCCAGCAGTAGTGACCGGAAGGGGCCCGTAAAGGTCGATCCCAATAACCTCGAACGGGGCTGCAGGGCACGGAAGCGGCTGTAATTGGCCGACAGGAGCAGATGTTGGGAGCTTGCGACGCTGGCAGGGAGAGCAGGAACCGACGTATCTGGCGACGCTAGCAGAAAGGCCAGGCCAATAGAAACGACTTCGAATGCGGTCATAGGTTTTATGGAACCCAAGGTGGCCAGCTGTCAAATCATCGTGAAAGGCGTTGAGGACACGAAGTCGTAGAGAGCGTGGTAGAACTGGCACCCAGCGTTGCCCGTCAGGATGGTAAATACGGCGATACAGCACGCCATCGTCCAGCTTAAAGTGCGCGAGCTGGCGACGGAGGCGTGCGTTAGGTGGACGAGAAGCCCCAGAGAGGTGATCAATGAAGCGTTGACAGTACGGGTCAGCCAGCTGACGAGAGGCGAGTGGCTGATTATCGTCGAAAGGCAGTTGGTACATAGAGGCCAGGGAGGAAACCGTAGCAGTGTCGGTCGAACTGGTGACGTGCGAAGCGATTGCAGAGGCGTCGAGCGGGGCCGTAGGAAGCGGGCAGCGAGAAAGAGCGTCGGCGTCTTGGTGTTTCTTCCCGGACTTGTATATGATTTCGAAATCATACTCTTGGAGGCGTAAAATCCAGCGACCCAGACGTCCAGACAAGTTCTTGAGCGTGGAAAGCCAGCATAAAGCGTGGTGGTCCGTAACGATGGTGAAATGGCGGCCGTGGAGATAAGGGCGAAACTTCTGTATCGACCAAACAATAGCCAGGCACTCTTGCTCAGTGACCGTATAGTTCTTTTCGGAAGCGCTGAGTACACGGCTGGCGTATGCAATGACTCTCTCTCTCTCTCGAAGAGTTGTCGCGTTGCAGAAGAACAGCACTTATACCGCGGCCGCTAGCGTCTGTGTGTAGGAGAGTCGGTGCGGCCTCATCAAAATGGCAAAGCACAGGTGCAGAGGTGAGGGCGTCCTTCAAGCGTGCAAACGCCAATTCGCATTCCTGGGACCACAGAAAGGGTACACCGGAAGCTAGTAGCTTGTGTAATGGAGCTGTGATGGAGGCAAAGTTCTGGATAAAGCGACGGAAATAAGAGGCGAGGCCAAGGAAACTGCGCAAGTCTTTGGGTCTGTCAGGACGAGGAAAGCGAAGAACTGCAGCAGTCTTATCAGGGTCCGGCTGAATGCCATCCCTGCTCACGTCATGACCCAGGATCTTAATGGCTTTGCTGGCCAAACGGCATTTCTTGGTGTTCAGCTGAAGACCAGCGCGGGCGAGGCACGTCAAAACTTCATCCAAGCGTTGTAGGTGCTGATTAAATGTGGATGAAAAAATGACAATGTCGTCCAGATAACACAGGCAGGTCTTCCACTTCAGGCCACGCAACACGGTGTCAATCATGCGCTCAAAAGTCGCAGGCGCGTTGCAGAGCCCGAAAGGCATTACGTTGAACTCGTACAGTCCATCGGGGGTTGCGAACGCCGTTTTTTCTTTATCGTCTTCGTGCATGGGGATTTGCCAATAGCCGGAACGCAGATCCAGGCTGGAAAAGTATTCCGCACCTTGGAGGGAATCAAGGGCGTCATCAATGCGCGGCATAGGGTAGACGTCTTTTCGAGTTATCTTGTTGAGCGCCCGGTAATCGACGCAAAAGCGCACGGAGCCATCTTTTTTGCGGACCAAGACAACAGGAGACAACCAAGAACTAGCCGAGGGGCGAATTACCTTGCGTTCCAGCATGTCTGCGACGTTGTCTTCGATGATCTTCCGCTCGGCTAGAGACACACGGTATGGGCGGCGCCGTACGATAGATGTTTTGTCTGTCAGAATGCGGTGGTCTGCAACGGTTGTTTGGCCCAACGTTGACGAATACACGTCGAAAGAATTGGCGTGCTTTTTCAACAAAGCCAGCAGCTGTTGCTGTCTGCGCGGGTTTCAAGTCAGTGCTGATGACTGCTGTAAGGGCGGCGGCCGAAGAAGAATCACCAGAAGATGGGTCCCCAGAAGAGGCTGGTGTAAGTGGCAAGAAGCAGACAGGCTCCAGATCGGCGACGGATGCAACGGTTGTGCCTTGCGGAAGGAGGATTTTTTCTGGAGTTGCGTTCGTGGCAGTGACCAGTGCAGATCCATTGTAGAATCGAACAACTCCTGATGTAAATGTTATGCCTTTAGTAAGGCAACGTGAAGAAGGGAACACCAAGACGTCACCATGGTCAATGTCGTCGGATAGGAGAGTAACTAGTTGGATTTGTCCTGGGAGTAGTTCCGTATCTTCCGCAGCGGTCAGGTGAAGTGGCGTGTGGGTTTCTTCGACAAGCAAGTGTTCGGTGTCGGTAAGGTGTATCACACGCTGCCCACAACAAATAGCAGCAGAGGCAGAATATAGAAAATCCCATCCCAAAATCAGCTGGTGAGAGCACGGGTATAGCACAGCAAACTGTATGTGATGGAGAATGTCATCGATAAGTACACGCGCAGTACAGAAGGCAGCAGGTCGAATAGTGTTCCCTTCGGCTGCAACCAGCGTGGGACCATCGTAAGGCGTCATAACTTTCTTCAGACGGGAACACAAATGAACATTCATAACCGACAAAGCCGCACCAGTATCCACTAAAGCATCCACGGGCACCCCTTCAACGTACACGCGAATCATATTGGATGGGCGCGCTGGAGGAATTTCAGTCTTGTGTGTGTATGCAGTTTTTCCTCCGGAAACTGCATCGCTTAGTTTTCCGGGCGAACGGTAGAGGTAAGGGAGGCAGGCCTAAGTGGTGACGATGAGCGGCGGTAGGGTGATGGAGAACGGCGTCTGGCCGAACGGTAAGCGCCTCGTGCATCAGGTGATGCAGGCGGAGATGGAGAGTGCTGCGAAGGTGAAGAGTAACGCCGCCCTTGGTAAGAGGCCCCACTGTAAAAATCGCGCTCACACATCGTAGCCCCGACGCTCGTCTAGCTGGCGCTTGCGGCAAAAGCGTGATATGTGGCCGCGATAGCCACAATAATAGCACGTAGGACGAGACGGACGCCAAGGGGGGTAGTAGGGGGCGTTTGGTGTACCGTGTGACAGGGAGGTCAGATGGGCCGATGAAGGCTCTGGCGGTGATGACGGGAAGTGAACCGTGGGCGCAGTAGCAACCGACGCGTAAGTTGGTAGCGGCAACGGAGAAGTGACGTGGCCGACAGGCTTGGCAGCAACTTGCGCGTATGTCGGTCGTGCGGTAGTTGGTAATGCGTGAGGGACAGGAGCTTGTGCTGGCACAGCGAAGGTCAAGGACGCCAGTTCTTCCCTGATAACGTCACGCAATGACGCACCAAAAGGTTGGCTGGGATACGTAGAAGGTGAGGTTAACCCCATCGATTGTAACTCTTCGCGTATGAGCGTGCGTATCAGTGTACGTAGGTCATGGTCCCCCGTAGAATGGGCATCGTCAATGTCGGGCTGTAGGCGGACAGACTCGAGCTCATCGAGGCGCTGACAAGTGATTACGACGTCAGCGACGGTAGCCGGATTGTTGGTGGCGAGTGCATTGAAGGCAAGAGTTCCAATGCCTTTGAGAATGTGGCGTACCCTGTCCGACTCCGACATTGAAGAATTCACACGTCGGCAGAGTGCAAGGACGTCCTCGATGTAGGAGGTGTACGACTCGCCCAGGTGTTGTTTGCGAGCATCGAGGCTTTTCTTGGCTAGAGTGGACCGAACAGCCGGTGTGCCGAACACTTCACGAAGCTGGTGCTTGAAATGAGTCCAGTCGGTCAATTCGGGCTCGTGGTTAAAGAACCACGTCTGCGCCACGCCAGACAGATAGAAGGAGACATGGCGTAGTTTATTAACATCATCCCAGTGATTGGCGGAACTGTTTCGCTCATAATCGTCCAGCCAGTCTTCGACATCCTCTCCGCGAAGACCAGCGAAGAGATGGGGGTCACGCTGGGCGCTGTTGATGATAAAGGAAGGAGGCACTTGCGATGTCGGAATGGAGGCAATAGGGGCGCCAGGCTGCACGTCCTGCGGCATGCTAGCTGACGGTGGGCGCAAGCGGCGACCTGAACGAAGCTCCAGGAGGCAGAACGGACGGCCAGAGGACGTAGGACCGAAGAGCACACTCCACCACTTGTGACGTTTCGGTTGGAACGACGTTTATTAGGCCCGGGAGCTCGTCAGCGAACCAGCGCAGCACACAGGCGATGATGATGAACACATATACAGGCGAAGAGGAGGATAGGTAAAAGTGCGAGGATGATGATGATAACATACAGATGAGGAAGATGTGCGTAATAGACGCCCACAATATGATTAAACTACCACATCGACCGTCCGCAAGGAAAATATTCATGCAGCGCTCACATACCGACAGCCCAACGTTTCTAGACTGGTAACATTTTGACAGCCGAACACGGGAAAATGATGTCATTTCTTCAAAATAGAGGCACCGGAAGCTTTGCAAGAGCCGGATAAACGTCATGGCGGCCATATTGTTTACATTGTCGTCTACCGTTTTGTCGTCTCAAGCAACGTCGGTCTCAGGCTCCTCGGCACCACTGTATCGGCACGGTGCTCCATGGTAATCGTGATCGCATGGATGGTGGCGTCTGGTATTCACATGTTATGCGAGTGATGCGGCGTGTTTCAACAACGTTTCTTTCAACATCGAGGACAGCAACCTGCGGAGCAGCCGTATCAACCGGTCAGGGCTGTTAAATCGCTGCATATCGTGGTTTGGTTTGTGAATGTTTGTGAATTCAACAAGGTGTCCGTGTTTTAATGCGGCGTTATCGATGACGCATTTCGTGTCGAGTGGCGTCGTCGACGCACTTTGTTCTGGCTTGTGTGCCGTTTTTCGGATGTGTATAGTTCATGAAGAGTGCCGTCTGTGCATCGGACGCTGCTGCCACACCGGCTCGATTTGCCAACGCGCGAGAACGTCCGCATTGTTTGTCGCGAGTGCTTTCGTACACTGCTTGTGTTCTGTGCGTGTGTGTGTGTGTGTGTGTGTGTGTGTGTGTGTGTGTGTGTGTGTGTGTGTGTGTGTGTGTGTGTGTGTGTGTGTGTGTGTGTGTGTGTGTGTGTGTGTGTGTGTGTGTGTGTGTGTGTGCGTGCGTGCGTGCGTGTGCACGTGCGTGCGTGCGTGCGCGCGTCTGATATGCGTCGTTATTGTGTCAGCGATTTGCAAAAGTGTTTTTTAGTTTTTTCCGGCGTGCGTGAACGCCAGGATATGCTGCATGTTCGTCATTTAACGACCCTGCTTGAATGTAGGGACATTGACATTTTGGTCGTTTCGAGGTCAGCTTTTAACGAATCGCAAAGCGTTGCCTTGCTCTGAACCATCACTGCACGAACTACTTAGTTATTTCTCCGTTAATTTCAAATTCAGTTTTGTGTAGTATATACACTGATAATGCTCCGTTGCCACGCTACACTCGTATTTGCCGCTGTTGAGCGGCAAATACGAGGTTTTTTTACTACGTCAAGCTCTCTCAGCATACAGTGCACAAGTTGTGAAAGACTTAGTGCAAATAATTTTTCAAGCAGCAATTGGGCAAAATGTGCTGATCGTATGACAGCATTAGTGATTGATGGTTATGTAATTTCGTTATTTTTTCTGTCAAAGTGCGATAGATTTTGGCTGCTACTTTGGCTATTTATTCACCAATTTATTTACACTGAGTTTGTGGTTCTTTTTATTTTTTACATGTGGGCATGCATGGCCAGTTTATGCCTGCCTGCTACAGTTTGGCATAAACAGGCACTAACGACCTCTTAAAATATGGGCAATAAAAAGTGACTAGCAGATTTGATAGTCTTGTGGGGGCTGTGACATAATTACTAACGCGAACAAGACTAACGGAAAAAAGGTGGGATAGGAGAAAGGGCTCTGTCCTGTCCCACCATTTTTTCCGTTGTTCGCACTAGTCACAGCAACTGCATCAACACCAACTAACCCAACTTTCTTCGTGAATTACTCGTCTTGTGGGGGGGCACACTTAGCTGTTTGGAAAATGTGCAGCTTGAAATTTCTGCATTGCTACCTCTGACTGACAGCTCTGACGCAAGCAATGTGATTAGGCTGTGACAAAGCGCGTGCATCTTCTGTTACTGATCAAACTGCATGCAATAAAATCATTTGGCAACTCGTCCGTATTGGATGTGTTTTCAGTGAGCTGTAATCGCATTGCCAGCTTCTTTTATTCTGCATAAAAACAAACCTATAGCATTTTTTCCGAAACTGTGAAGGTACTCAACCCTATATTGCATTAAAAGCTTCGGGTGATCCACTCTGAACAAGGGACGTACTCTCAGACAACAGCTTTTGGCTATATCACTGTCAGTGCGCGCTTATTGGCTGGTTGAGCAATGCGTCACACGAAGGCAATAGTATTGCCGTAAGTGATTATCCGAGAATATGTCCCCAAGTGAAAATCATTGCATCATTAGGACTGACATGGCATTTGATGGAGATGTGTGTGTCCATTATATGAAATTGCAGAAATTCAACACTGGCGCTCTTATTCATTCTGCAGTTTATGCTGATGTATGTGGCACAATGGTTCGACGTCATCATACAGCTCATTGATTATGTCCTTGCATGTGCTACAAACGATTCATCATAAAATCTTGCTGTCATTCACTCATTCACGAGCTTTTGTATACACTACGACTTAGGTGCATGCACTTTGTATGCAATTCGTAGTCATCGGCCAAGATCTCGTTGCTCATATGACTACAGTGCGTACACATCACACGCTATCTCGCACACCTCGTACAGAATCTCGTTAGGTTGGCGCAGCACATCGCACACATCTCGCACATGCGTACATCTCGCACATGCATTCGCGTAGCACCTCGCATAGATCTCGCACACTTCGTGAAGTCTACGCAGCTCATGCGTACAGATCTCGCACATTTTCTACGATATCTTGTTGAATGTGCGTAGCACATCGCACACTTCTCGTCAAATCTGTGCGATATGCATACATCTCGCACATTTCTCGCACAATTCGCGTACAAATTTTTCAATAGGGAATGCTTAAGGATATTTCTTTTCTTTATTCTCGCGGTACATGCAGCTGTCGTGCGATTATTATTAGTGCGAAAGTGCCTATTAAGTTGCGTTAACAAAAAACTAATATGTGGAAACGCGTCCGTGCAATGAAAGCGGCGCAGAAAGTGACCGATAGTATCCCGAAATCGATCGCCACTGAAATTTATGGCCGCAGTGGCTATGGTGCTTTATTTCCTTATGGTCGCGGCTTCGACTCCGGTTCCTGTGGCCGATTGCGGTAGGGGCGGAATTTGAAAGCAACTGTAGTCTCTTGTCAAGTTTTTGTGCAAATCGTAACATATTATTCTACAGCTATTTTAACTATGTTGTTTACGTGGTTCAAAACAAACAAGGCCAAGTGATCTGATTTGTTTTTCATGCACCATGCTACATCATATTGGGTTTGAAAAAAACTGTCCACTTTTTTCAGTGTCATGCGTTACTGCATTTGAGAATGACATTTAACAATTCAATTTTTTATTCCTTTTAGAATACATGGCTAACTGGAACAAGCACTGGACCTTTATATGTACATCATCGAAGTGGAAGTTCAGCACATCAAAAGACGCGACTTAATTCAACGCCTCCTATAAAGACTTAATTGCTTCTATAACCTGCATGGCTTCTGAAAAGAAATACAGACGCCACAGCCAACCATACATGACACAATTGCCGATTTTGTTGTGTTTGCTGCTTTGTTGTGATGTCTTGCAATAATTACTTGTTTCATGAATTTCCATCAATGTTGTTGAATGCCACCAATCTTGATTGCTTAAAAATTACCGAGATTGCTGGCAAAGGTGTGTGATAATAAAGCAATCTTGCCATGCTGTAATAAAGTGTGCATTTATTTACTCTTGCCTCCTTCACTATCTTAATTTAGAATTGCTTTCAAACGAAAGCAAACTTAACGTGTTGTCAGCCAAACTGGCAAGCTTTACAGGTGAGATGTTGCATGTTTAGATGTCAAGAGCATTAGGTGTTATGCATCAAAAATGCTTTCGAATCGTTGTTGTCCTGAATTAGTTTTTAGCTACTCCTTCATGAAATCCCTCTTTCCCACTAGTCCACATAATTATCAGCCTTACTTTGCTGTGCCAGTCCTTAAAAGCCTATACATAGTTATGCTATACATCTACTGCTTGTAATAAATTATCAACGAGCCCAAATTGCCATTGAAGAGTCTGTCACCTTTCACTAGCTAATAACATAATAAATCTGCGCAATTCAAAAGTACTGCCATCCAATGATTTTTAAAGAATCGCACTACAACGATTAAAAACGAAAGTAATGTAATTCACATATAACAAAAGTAAAAACAAATATACTATGATGAACAAAAACACACTACCTGAGCAAGAAACTGTTTTAAGACTCTGTTGAAGAAATAAGCAGGTGTCTGCCACTGTTTCAATAAGGCATCACAATAGTCTGATCAAATACATTATGGTTCTTCCAGAAGCACAAAAAAAACAAAAAAGTACACTTCTACAACATTGTATGCACAGCCAACTAGTAATATGTACAGTGGCACAGTTGATGTCTGCTAATCAATACATAGTAATGCTTTATTGTAATTTGCCTTACAAGTAAAATCGACCGTGGTGACCATTATCCATCTGTAACACTCGAAGATGCAGGCAATATGGCACATAAATAGAAAGCATGCGGCAGCTAAAGGGGCCATGACAAGCCACAGCCCTCAACAGCGCACCACATGCATTTCTATGCGTTCCACCTCGTCAACCCGGGTTCAATGTTACCAGCAGCCATAAGAAAAGATGGGTTTCGGCATGTGTGCATCAAAGCATTGTTCAGAAGTGATATCTTGACAAATAAGCAAAACAGGGGCGAAATAGCCATTTTTTCAATGTGCAGAAACGATGCGAAAGCCAGCCATTGAGCATCCTGAAGGGAAGGTGCCTGTGACATATAAATGCCAACAGAAGTATATGCAGTTAGCATCCGCTTTTATGTGCCTTTTTGTGCCTACATGAAAGTGAACTTCGAAGAGTGCTGGTTTCTCAGTGGCTTTGGGATGCCTGAATTCCAAGTACGCCATCCAATGAGGGTTGCCTTCAGGAATGTACTTTGCGTATATTTGAGGAAGCAGCCGAAAGAGGCACCATTTTAGGGTTGCTGATCTCCTAAGGCTGGCTTTGCCACTACGAAATGCGTGCCTAATGGCAGGAGGTATGGCCTTTTTGTCATGAAAGCCCTACTTGAAGGACAATGTTTTTCCAAGGTCCTGCTTGCGGATCACTCCATCAGCAACTTAACCTTCCAAAACGTGGGGAAGAACACAGTCAATACCCCCTTCAAGTATGTCATGCATGGCATCAGGAGGTAATTGTTCAGTGACATCAAACTTTTCAAGGCCTTGCAATGGCGATATATTTGTAATGCCATACAAGGGCCCATTTATAGCTGGGTCAAGTGTGGATGCTTTAAGGTGGCTCTTGTGTGCTGCACTTGTCCTCTCGATACAGTCATCCAAATTATGCAGCATGTGTGCTGAGCTAAGCAGTAATGGCAGACTGTGCCGCTGCTAAAGCAGCACTGGAGACCTGCCAAGCGGTGCATTGAGAGGTTATCTCCCGAGAATGCCACAGTCACAAAATTAATGTGCAGACTGCCAGTGCCCCCTCCATTCTTTTGTATTAAATTTAGGTCCTGCACGAATGGCAGTAGCACTTAGGCCAGGCCATGTCGTAGTATGACACGGTACCCCACAACTAGACGCAAGTGAATGGCACTGAGTTTTGACCGATGCCGAGGATATGGATTCAAGATAGAAAAGTTAACTGGTAAAATGGTTTGCCGTCCAGCAGCACCAACAAGAAGGTTTACAAGCTCCAGCTGATCAGTGTACAAAAATATAGTGCCATGACTGGCATCCTGTGCAAGCTGACGGTACTGACTGAATGCATTGCCATCAGCAAAGTCATAGAGCACATCTTGCGATTTTTACACGGACTGTGAAATGCATTCTAGCAAGTCCTCGCATTTCAGGAAATTTGTTAACAGTTTAGAGATAGAAATATAACAAGTAAAGTCTTTGTAACTGCGAGTCTGCAGTGGCCTCTGAGTAGCTTCAGTGTAAATAAAGTGCTCCGAAAAGTTTTTTTTTTCTCATGTGAGTACTTGTCAAGTCGGAAAATATATTGACAACAATATCCGCAGCATTCAGTTGGCATGCCAGGTTTTCTATTGTGTACGGTGCCACATTTTTTCCTCTAGGAGCTTTGCAGTTTTTTTGAACATCCTTTCTATGACATCATAAATGAGGACTTTCACAACGGTGAAAATTTCATCTGTGGTACTCAACGGTAGCTTCAACTTTTCCATGATTCTGATGTAGAACATCGCTATCTGCTTCCCTGATTGTCGCAATGAAGTCAAAGATCGAAGCAGTGTCATCACTGTTTGTATCTGATAAAGTTGAGGCATCAGTTACCGATGCATTTTCTCCAGTTGCTTCACCACAGCCGAAGTCAGGTGTACGCTCATCGGCGCTAATGCCAGCGGTCTTTGTGTGAAAGCGATACACGTGCTTCTTGTAGGCGAAGTAACGGCGAAATGATGCCACGCAATTCTCTATTCCACATAATACGGCTAACAACTGGGGACATCTTCTGAAACATTCCACTTGAGTGATATTTCGCTTCTCGCCTTCATGCGGAAAGTAAAAACGCTCGTATAGTGCATTGGATGCACGTTTAAGAACCTCGAAAATACATTATAGAATTTCTTTCTATGCTAAACTATAATGTACGATATAGATTGTTCAATGGTTCTTTTTGTCTCACAACATCTATACGCATCTATGCTGGGACAGTGCCTCCTTTATTTTTAGAAAAATAGCGGAGGCGCTGGCTGGGAGTGACATCGTCGACGCAGCACCGGCAACTAGGAGAGCGCTTTTCAACCGGGTCGTACCATTCGCAAGGTAAGTAATCGTGCTTGCTAACTACACTCGCATTGTGTGTGCTCCTCGTGTGTGCACAGAGTGCGTGAACGTAGGAAATGGTACTCCCACGACAACAGTAATACCTGTGCTGATGCTTGGTGAGTGCCGATTGGCAGAATTTAGTTATGCAAGTTTGTTGCCTCAATGCAAAATTGAAAATCTTGATAAGCGTCTTCTTCCGATGAGAAATATTACGTTCGGAAATAATCGTGATCATGTGCGCCTGTGCGTGAGATCCCCCTTTTCTGCTGAAGTTGCATAATAGCGACCCATCTGCTTCTTCACCGTTTCTTACTGCAATCCCGTTTCCTCTCTTATAAATGCTTCGACGTCGTAAATAATCTCTGGTTATGAGGTTTTCGGTTTACGAGCAGTTTATGAGAAAAAAATCACAGCTTGCTACTAGTACAGCTTACTTTTTAAGACAAGGCGTGTTGACATAACTTACACGCAACTAAACATGACGGGAAAGTTGCTTATGAAAGAAAAAAAATGAATTGTTATGTAAAGAAACATTTGTTTGTGATGTGCTGCTCCTGCGTTTCCTGAAAATTTTACTGAGATGACGGGGCCCTATTATCATGTGCACTGTTGCCACCCTGCACTAGTGTAAACATTGTTTTCGTGACTATTTTTAGGTGCTGCTCGCATGTGTTCACCATGTGACAGCTTTAATGGGCTACTGCTATAAGTCAACACATAATTTATTTTGTAGTGGCGAGGCTGTGACCACATAACGGAGGGGACTCCTTGGCTATGGCCGCCGTGGTGCAACGTGTAATCTGGATGGTCAAGTCAGGTATGTATGAAGTGTACGTGTTCCAAATAGTAGGATCTCAGTATCATTCGTCGATAAGTTAGTCGACGTATTACTCAATACAACTTACTAAATTGACTAAATATTTATGCAACTTGCTGCTTATTTGTGTTGATAGCTGTTTTGCACGCATTATCACGTTCTATAAGAAAACTAGACCCAACATGTTGGGAAGAGTATTTTTTCTTTCAACAATCGCTTGGCTGCGATTAACATTTCATTTTTGCTTAGTACACAGTGTGTTCATTACTTTTTATTTTGGTTTCATTGTTTTGAAACTGTTTTTCATGTTGTAACTTTAATTTCCGATTTTAATCTGTTTATGCTACACGCTCGTGCAGTATCTGCGTATGTAAGAATTCAAAGTGTAGTGGGCCAAATTTGCCACAGGTCTAAGCGCACGGCGTGCTTAGCATTGTTATATTTACAATTATTTGTCTTGTTCCCAAAATAAATGCCACTGGCAAATGCAGATTTGACGAGCTTGGAACTTCTTGAAATGATACATGAAGGCCAGTATTCACTGTGCTGCAGCTACTGGACCAGTGAGGTGTTTTCTAGTAAGCTTCCTATTTCATTTTATATTCATGGCAAGCTATTCCGATGCATGCAAGTAGGCATTGTATCAGTTGCGAGTCTGTCCAGTTACATTGTTTTTCACTTTACGTCAATACAGCATAGACCACAGAGTTAGCTGGTAGATAGTTCAATGTATTGATACTGTCTCATTAAAGTAGCACACTATTTCACACATAGTGCTTAAATGTCTGCTTGCTCTTATGGCATTTGCTGGTTATTGCAATGTTGCTCATCAAATGCATTTGATTTCAACATGACCACACAGAACATTCTGATTCACACTAGTGTAATTTTAATAGTGATAATCAACCAGCCAAGGCTTAATTCTACAGCTCTCAAGAATTATTTCTGATACTTCGGATTCCTTTCCATGTGTTCTGTTTCAACCTGTGTTTCATCAGCACAGTGGGCAGTCCTTTAAAATTATTCATTCTACTTGGCGCTGTTCAGGTAGAAAATGTTAACCAGCAAGTCCAAATTATAATGCTATTGGTAAGACTTCTATTACTGGGTGGATGAATACAAAGTGCTATATGTAATTATAAAAGCATTTTTGACAAAAATACCGGTGTCTAGAACAAGCACCATATGCACTGCAACTGTGCATATGGTGCTTGCATAAGTTGGGTAGGCAAGTATCTATGCTAAGTATACTTGCGCATATACTTTCTACATACTAGCTAGTATTTTAGCTACATGAAACAGCGTACGTTGTGACTGCTGAAGTCAAATTTATGATTGATATGCCAGCTAGCCTGTTTTTGTTGTGCACTTACACTTCCTGCTGTGGTGTCTTAAGCATTGTAGCCATGTGACAACTGAAGTATCGCAACAATGTGTAAGCTAGCTTGCACCTACTATTGCTACAGTATGCCAACAGATACGTATCACCATATTTGTGCATTTTCTGAGAACCAGCTGTGTTGACTATGTGCAATTTGTAGTATCCTTATGAGTTTGCCGGTCAGTTCACGTAACTTTTCATGACAGAATTTACAGAGAGGGAAGGGAAACCATACAACACGAATGCTGTTAAAAAGGGACTATATTAGGCAAATTAATATCTCCTGATAATATAATACGATTACCGAGTTTTACATTCGTACACAAATATTGCCTCAGCTTATCAAATACGGTAATGGTAGAATTAAGGGGTCGGTATATTGCCGCAATAACATACCTAATATTTGCTTAGTAAGCTGTACGGAAATTACACTCTACATTGGGTATTTCAGGCATTAAAAATTCACAAGAATGATTTAAAAAGTATTCTAACAACCCCACCTCTATAATCACGGTCTTTTCGATACGAACTGTAGCCGGTGGGAACGAACTCACTATCAAACACAGTGTCATTTAGCCAGGTCTCAGTCAAGACTGCTATAACCGGGTTGTGCAAGAGCACTAGAGCCTCCAACTGAGTGGTCTTGTCGAGTATACTCCTACAATTTACAATTAATAGTTTCAGGGTCCGAGATGTCTTAGTCGAAATTCAGTTTGATTTTCGTTCAAGCCTGTAGCGAGAACACTTTGATTCGTCCCAACCAAACAAGACGCTATCAATGCTTAGTTTGTCGAAAATTCGTTTCGCCTTGGCTCCATCTGCTCTCTCTTCCTCGCAACTTTTCCCGAGTTGTTTACGTATTTCCCGAACTCGCTTGGAATAGTCCTCGGTTATCGATATTCCTGAGCCTTTGAGCTTATGACACGATCGTGATATTGACATTTTAAATGCAGAGCATTTTTTTAACTCACATGTAGCGTGCGCCGTCCGTCCGCCACAGCTCGAGCACAGGTGCGCCCTCTCCCCCACTCCTCCTCTCCCGCATCACGCTTGCAGCACATGTGGAGCGCGCGAAGCGTCGTAGTTGAGTCGCGCTCCGGCGCTGCAAGCACCGTAGCAACAGCAGGTGCTGGCGTGATAGCACGCCCTCTGTCCACCCCTCTCCCTCTAACGCGCGCGCTAGGAATATAAAGCGGGTTGGCGCGGGCTCCGCTCGTCAACTCCTGCGCTCTCTTGCGTTCGTCGGCGGTCGCAGTTGATAAGCGATGGAAGCAAGACCTTCAAATAATAATAAGAATCGCAGTGATACTTCATACATACCTCTCATACATACCACCACCACCACACCAACAACACCAACACCACGGAACCACGCTATGCTCTGCATTTACACGTGTCCCTCGCGCGGGGGCATGCGACGGAGCTTTTATCATGAAAGTCGAGGAGTTTCAAAATAACTGGTCGCCCCCTGCCTGCTTGCTTTTTACCCAGTCTATGGCATCTTTCGACGCCACTCACCGTTAAACCCATTTTTTTTTCTGAAAAACGTCATCGGTTACTTTCATTTCCAGTTCCTAACCAGACTCCATGCTATCTTTCTCTATACCATAAATGATCAGGTTATTTCTCCTGCCTCTGTTTTCCAAGTCGTCCATCTGGTTCCTAGCTGAAGTGAGGTGCCCCTGAAGTTCTGATATTGCGGCTTTCATATTGCCACGTGCCTTATGGTCTTTACATCTGTTCCGATGACTTTCGCATGACGATTGCTATCGCGTTTAAGCACTCGCGCAAACCTACCGTGATACCAGCTTCGTACCTACGATGGGCCCATCGTATCAGGCAGGGCAACTCGCGCTATCTCTTGAGATAGTACTGCGCATGTTCCTTCGCAGCCTTTAAGTATTGCCCACACATAGGTGATGCTCTCTGTTTTTGCCGATCGCCGTCCGTGCTGCCACATACTGCTCTTACTGGGCTATAGTTGGTTTTTGGTTATGCGGGGCACAAGTTCGCCTCAATAAATGTTTGTCTTGCCGTACGCTCGCCTACTGTAGTTACCGGTGTCTAGCACCACTCGTGACAATATCTTGTACCATCGTGGCTAAGACTTTCAGGCTGGATAACTGTCTCTCAATACCGTCAATCCACTCAGTTAAAGAGGAAAGTTTGTTCTCTATCTTGTCCTGGGATACCTGCAGGGACTCCATTGTTGAATTCATCTTGCTCTGGCCAGATAGTAATTCCACTAGCATCTCTTTTTTCTGTCGGACCAGGATTTGATTCAATATCACCGCAAGACAACAGATCTTTTGATAATGAAAAAACAGAAGACAGAAAGCTCTGAACACCCAGTGGGCAGGGCAGCAGCACTAAAAAACGGTCGTCACTTCGGTAACAATGTCCAGATTTAAAATCACTAACCTGCAGCGCAAAGCAAAAAGGATTGCTCAGCATGTTGCCGTGTCTGCTGCTGCCATGCCCACTGGCGAAGAATGGCTCCGGCTGTAGTCTTGTAGTCGTTGGAAGCGCCACGTGACATGACGTCGCCGATGTTGTCAAAGGTATAGTCGCTGGTAGCCAAGGATGATCCCTTCCTGAGATGACACCGTCGTAGAGCAGTGTCACTGATACAGCATCAAATTCTTCAAAATGGTCGCGACATGTCGTTTCATGAAAATCAGGCGGCGTCAGCAGAGGTCCGAGAAAGACCTGCAGCGCAAAGAAAGAAGGGTTGCTCAGCATGTTGCCGTGTCTGCTGCTTCCAAAAGAAACCTTTTCCCCACACCCAGTTACAAATCATCCCGTTCCGACCATCAACGCAAAATTGAAGTGCCACCTTGTCGAAATAATTTGTACCATTCTTCCTTCTTGCCAAGAACCGCCAATGAATGGAACCGCCTTCCCGCCTCTACAGTCTCTGACCCATTTGTGACGCCACTAACTTCAAGATTGCCGTTCAAAGTGCCTTGTAGATTAATTTTTCTGTTCTTGTTCTGTACTGCAACTATTGTATATTTTCACCACTCCTTTCTGTTGTGCCTACTAGGCCTTGAAAATATGTATAATAAATGAATAAGAATAAACAATCAATACCATATTTTTCAACCACTGCAGGCTCACAATCATTTGTTCCCAGAACCGCAAGTGAACGGAATCATTTATCTTGTGGTAAACTCGGAATCCACCGCGGTACAGCAGTGCTGCTGCGAGTGCGAGAACCTAGGAAAAGGGCAACTAGAGTCCGGAGAAGCTGCCATCAGAAAGGAAATAAAGAGTTGTGATCAAGATACCTTGACGCACACTTGTCTTTTCGTTCTGCGCACGACCTGCATTTGATAATCACGCTGGTCTCTTCGTTCCGAGCCCGTGGCCACAATTGGTGACCCGTACATGGAGCAACACGGGGATGTCGCCAGCCTCACAGTATCCGTCCTGGACGTCAAGCTGCCTCCCTTTCGGACCGGCGACCCGCAAATTTGGCTCGTACAAGTCGAGTCACAGTTCGCGGCCGCCGCATCACCGCCGACAACACCAAATACCATCACGTAGTGCACAGCATTCCGCCTGCGATAGCCATCGAGGTGCGGGACCTACTGCTTGCACCACCCGCAGAAAACGCATACGAGGCACTCAAAGAGATGTTTATTCGACGTGTAACCCTATCAGAGCCGGAGCGTCTCCAGCAGCTTCTATGCGACGCCGTACTGGGTGACCGCCGACCTAGCCAACTGGCGTTACATGCAGCAACTGGCAGGAAGCACAGCAAGTGTCGACAATCGCCTAGTGCGGGAAATTTTTTCTACAGGAACTTCCCGCCAACGTGCGAATAGGCATCAGCGCGTCCGGGGAGACGGACTTGCCCAAGATGACCGAGCATGCTGATAAACTTTTTGCTTTCACGACGCCCACAGTCGCGTCGTTGCACGCGGAAGCTTCGCCCGCTCACGCCCTGCTCGAGATGAGAGAAAAAAATTTTCGCCTCACCGACGCCGGCGCAGTGCTCCAATCAAGTGGTAGTCAACGCACACGACAGCGCTGCACGCCATCACCGCGACGGAAGTGCTGGTACCACCGCAAGTTCGGCGATGCTGCACGCAACCTGGTGCCGCCCTGAAAAAAGTCGGGCAACGCCTTGGGCCAGCACTGAGGGTGACCAGTGCCACCGCTTCACCGAAACATCACCCACCGGTCTTCTTTATCACCGATCGCGAGAGGGGCACTCGTTTCCTGGTCGACACTGGAGCAGAAGCCAGCGTAGTGCGGGCGTGGCCAGACGCGTGTGTATCACCGTTGCAAGCTGTCAACAACACGACAATACGGACGTACGGGCACCGCTCTCTATCGCTTTACCTCATCCTCATAGGTTCCCATTACCAGGAACAGCAGATATTTGTTGCGACACGTCTAGGAGTAAGCCTCGACCATTCGTGCCCGCTTGCCTCCGTCGTAAAGTATTCGCATCGCTACACGAGCTTTCACACCAAGGAATACGGGCATCCCAGAAGCTTCTCATGGCACGTTTTGAATGGCCCGGCATTAACCGCGACTTCCGACAGTGGACTCACCAGTGTCTTGCGTGCCAGCGCTCCAAGGTTCAGCGCCACACTGTGACACTGTTGTATACGTTTCCAGGGTCAGATGCTCGATTCGACCTCATACACGTAGACATCGTTGGGCCGTGGCCATCCTGCAAAGGCCAAACTTACGTGCTGACCTGTGTTGACCGTTCCACGCGTTCAGCGTAGGCTATTCCGAATGCAGACATTACAGCAGAAACTTGACCGTGCTTTCATCAGCCACTGGCTATGCCGCTTCGGCGTGCCGTCCTCCGTCACAACAGACAGAGAAAGCAAATTTGAGTCCGCATTATTAACCAGTCCGACAAAACTCATCGGTATTTCGTGCATCAGCACTACAGCCTACCATCCGAAGAGCAATGGAATGGTTGAGAGATTCCACAGGTAATCTAAATCAGTAGCACTCATGGCAAGTGAACAGCACTATTGGGTGGAAGCCACGGTGTAAGAAATATAGGTGTTGACACTCGCCGCCCTCAGCAGCGGAGACCGCGGATAGATCGCGTTCGCTCTGACCACACTCCATCGGCCCCTGAGCTGCGAGTAAAGCTCTGACGCTGGGCTGCGAGTGGACTGACGCTGCGAGTAGTTCTAAGTTGGTATAGTTAAACACCATTCTGGTTCGACACACCGTCATGCAAACGGTAGTTAGATTTTCATCTTTCAGGCAGCCGAAGCTGCTTGCCAGTGCCTCGAGTACACAGGCGCTGGTGGGTTACCTTTGCCTTGTGTCCTCGTCTCTTGTGTGCGCGTTGAAGTTTCAAGATGAATAGCTATCAACTCGCCCAACCTTTAGTACTTTTATATTACGGGCATTTTCAATTGGCACTGTAAAGCACTGCTTCATGGTTTCAAATCGAAGTTGTAGTGAACCGATGCGTTTAGCGAACAATGTGTGCCTCGCTATTACGCCCTAACGACAGTCGGTTGCATCCATTGCGGGAGGTGTCGCTTCAGGCCACTATGAAACATTTCATCGCTTGTAAAGGCTTGACTCTTGATGTTATTCACGACCCTTTTCTTTCGGATGATTTCTATACATACATGAAGGGCACTCAGCTTAAAATACATGTAGTATGCTTTTTCGGGGCGCCTGTTTCGGAGAATGATGAAAGCAGTAGCTAATTTCTTTTGTGCAAAAAATGGGCGCCTACCTCTTCAATTTATGCATTACTACATCGCCCAGATTTCAGTAGAAAAACTTCCCAAAGCAACAAAAAGCTTGATGAAAGCGTCGCTGGTATTTTCGTATTCTAACATACTAATTTATATATAAAGTTGACACCAGATACGATTATTACTGCTCCGTGTAAAACGCAATGTCTGCCATAACTAAGTACTAAAGAAATGCTAAGTTTAGAGCGAACGATTGTAAAAATAAAATTCTCCATGCTGAATTTGCAGACAGTCTTTTTACGCAAAATTTTTGGACAGACAGGGCTCACCTCTGCTTTGCAAAAGCAGTAACTCCTGCATCTCTATATAGCTTCGATATTCAAGCAAGAAATTTTCGCGATTCAGGCAGTTTCGAAAGAGGCACTGTACTTAAGGCGTGACAGCGGAGAGCAGAAAGCACCTAAAACATCCTTGAGGAAGTACTACTGGCACGCCCCACGCACCGAGCATGCACGAAGCGAAGTAGTGCGCACGGCAGCGGAACGAGCCGGAGCGAGCGGCGTCCTGGCCGTGACGTCACCGCGAGTGGGCGCCACTCCAATTTCTCAGCGCTAATACTCCCGGTTATCACAGCTGCGGAGCACGAGGTGTGACGTCATACAGAGGGCGCAGTGAGCGCCCAACGGCTCACGACGTTAAGGGTATAGAAAGACGACTGGAAAACAGCGAACTAGGTTTTGGTTTGTCCTACACGCGTAATGAACAAATGGTGCAACAGAAGATCCATGGAGTGATGTACGCAGATGACATCGTGCTACTAGCGGACAATAAAAATTTTTTACAGATACTTGCGCATATCTGTGGGAATGCAGCGACAAATCTAGGCCTTATGTTTAGCACAGAGAAATCAGGAATTATGATCTTTAATGAAGAGACGAGTAACTTCGTGGTGTCAATTCAACAGCAAGTAACACCCATAGTGAAGCAATATAAGTACCTCGGCGTACACACAAACAAAGGAAACAATAACTCAAGCAACCACCAAGATAATCTTAAAATAAAGTGCAAGCGGAATGCAGCAATAATGAAACACCGAGCACCGTTGGACCACAATAAGTATGAGGTGGTGCGTGGAATCTGGAAAGAACTAATGGTGCCAGCGCTAACATTCGCAAAAGCCATTCTATGCTTAAAATCGGATATCTTGTCGGGTTTGATAGTTCACCAAAGATCAGTAGGCCGGTTGGCTTTGGGAGCCTACGGTAATACCACAAATGAGGCCGTGCAGAGTGACGTGGGTTGGGCCTCTTTTGAAGTCAGAGTAGCACAGAGCAAAATTAGTTTTGAAGAAAGGCTCAGGAAAATGGATGAAAATAAATGGGCGGCTAAAGTGCACAAGTATCTCTACATGAAAAGCGTGGACACAGAATGGAGGAAGCGGTCAAGGAAGTTGGCAACCAAGTATAGGATAATCGAACCTGTAAATAAACAACCAGGAGTCATCAGAAAGAAAGTGAGAGAAATTGATACCGTGAATTGGATACAAAGAATGTAAATAACCAGAACAATGGAGATTTACAAGAATGAGAAGAAAGAAATTAGAAGAGCAAATCTGTACGATAACACAAAGGGCAGTGCCTTGCTATTTGACGCTCGAGCCGTTTGCCTAAGGACCAAAACATACCGGAGCAAATATTCGGAACTAGATGAGGCATGTGTATGCTGCAGTAAAGATCTAGAGACCACTCAGCACATCCTAATGGAATGCGAAGGGATTCACCCACCGAGAACCGTAGGTAACGTGCAACTCCCAGAAGCGCTTGGGTTAAAATGGAAGGAAACATCAACAGATCAGCCGTAGAGATAAGCAAGAGACGATTAGAGTACTGGTGGAAAAAAAGCAGAGAAAAGATGGATACGACCTGATCTCTTAAAATCATAGGTAGCGGTACAAGGTAAAATTTTGAAGAAGAAAAAGAATAATGAGAGGTATACAAAAATGCCAGATAAAGAGCATGTATAGTATACCTGATTAAATCAAGCAGGCTAGGTGAATATTTGTCGCCGCCCCGTTTCAAAGGGGATGCCAATAAATCATCATCAATCATCGGCTATACCAACGGCAGGAGGGTGGCCGCGCTAGCCGCGCGGCGACCCCACCGAGGAGAGTTGCCGGAGAATCGAGGTCCGTGGTGTGACGTCACACAGAGGGCGCGGCAAGCGCGCCAGCTGTAGCCAGCTGTTGAGGGACTTTAGCCAGCTATGGCGGTTGCCAGGCAACGGTGGACGCGCGCCTGTAGAAGCGGTGGCTGCGCGGCGACCGCGGCGAGCCGAGTCGCCGGAGAATCGAGGCCCGCGGTGTGAGGTCACGCAGAGGGCGCGGCGAGCGCCCAACGGTTAAGGTCCCTGTATATTTCAAAGCTAGCGCAAACTCCTCCTCTCCGCGCCGTTTGCTCCTCGCCCCTCCCTCTCGGCCGCCATTAGTGAGCGAAGCGCGCGGCCGCAAACGCCAGCTTCATTTTGTATCGCATGCTGCGTGTTGAAGCGCTTGCTTATAACGCTACTGTTCTGGGCGCATTTCCACAAGGCTGTTCGTACGTAAAATATCTACATAAGATATGTAATACCTTCAATTATTAGTAGAAACTGCGTCGCTCAGACGAGAAAAACGAAAGGTAGAAGAAGTTAAACGGAATCCTGAGCAGTCTTTACTACTGCTGATTGTTTCTCGGAATCGAATGGTGGTCTGTTTACCTGACGCATTTACGAAAACAAAGAGCTACATCAAACTATGCACACACAACACGACGGAGACATTTATATGCTAAATACCGTCAACGTGGTTTTTCCCTTTTTTTACCAAAATGCATCCGCGCTTTTCTTTCCCTCTCAGTTCCTTGGTTCCCGTGTGTGTGCGCGTGCTTTGTGCGTTTTGCTGTTTAATTGGTGACTTTGCCATTATGCTCATTTTATGAGTAAGAATGCTGGTATTCATATTGCCAAAATGCACCCTTTTGTTCGCCGCAGAGCATAGACCGGGACCTTTTTTTTTATACTCAGTCGTTGGGTGATGGTGAATTCGCAAACGCACCCACCTGCCCGCGTTCATCACTGACTGGGTGAGAACAGCGATCAGAAACTCCCACAGTAATGACGCCTCGAAATGCCGAGAACATTTTAATATTTTCAATGAACACACATTTACACATACTTGAAACCATGGAGGAAGGAAACCCCAGGAGAGGCCCTGGCCAGCACGAGCGTATTAGAGAAGGTGTGGCGGAAGTCACGTGCTGTTTTTCGCAAAGGAGCACTGGGATGGGTACCCCAAAGGTCAACGTTGCCATGACAACAGCGCTCCTGAAGCTTCGCTGCTGCTCTCGGTCTCTGAACAGTGAGATAAGATTTTTCCACCGGTGTCTTTCGCGCAACACCTTTTGTTCGCGAGAAAAGCTGACTTTGGGGTTTGGTGTGTAAGCTTGAAAGTTGTGTTTTGGGTCTGTGAGTGTGAGTGTCGGCCAGCAATAGATACACTCAAGCAATCACGGCGCGGGTCTTCGTCGTCTTCTTCAACGTGCCACGGAAAAACACAGGAGCGCGTCTGCTTCACTAAACCTGCTACAGAAGTGTCGTAAGCTTTGTTTTGACGCGCGTCGGCAGCAGACACCTCCGGCCGCTCGTAACAATGCAAGTTCAAAGTTCGCGCCCATCTGCTCCGGCGAGCTGCAGAACCCCTGATTGGAGGCGCAAAGAGAGGTGGCACACCAACATGGCTGCACTTCCGGCTTCAAAAAAGTGACGTCAGGGCCTCTCCTGTTTTGTTTCCTTCCTCCATGCTTGAAACAAAGGAAACACGATTATTATAGCGAATAAGGAGCACTCTTTCTCGTTCACAAGTTTCCAAATATAACACACTGAAACAAAGCAATCATTGCACATTGCGTCTTCGCGCATTTGTAAGCGTATACGAAAAGATAAAGGCATTCTTTCACAACACAAATATATTCATAATAAGACGAATCATTCAAACAAAACAATTATTGCACAAAACATCAGCCTTACATAAAGGTAAGATCACCTTTATGAATTCCTGACATATAGATAAGATAAAGATATTGCAACACAGCAATCATTGCACATTACATAATTGGACGTAATTACAGTGAAAACTTGAAACAAAATTATTGCACGTTTGTAACGGCGTCCCTCATTGAAATACTCATGCTAGCAGACATTTTTTTAAGCCAGTCGTATACGGAGGAGCCATATCGCTCGTCGTTCGAGGTTTCGTTTGGCAAGAGGAACCGCAAAAAGCTGGCCCCCCTTGGCAATGCTATTGGAACATCCAACAGCACAGCAAGTTGGAATCGTGCTGCAGCCGAGCACTTCTTCAAAAATGTAAAAAGCCTACGCTCACGCACAGCGCACATGTGTCCTGCACTCTAAGAACAGTTGCACCCTTTGGGGCGTATTTTTGCCACAGAACAATAATCGTCATCTGACTTGCGTGGCTTTCTCTTCTTTAACGCTGTGCGCCCGGCACTTCTCGGTCGCGAACGACAAGAGCGTTATCAGCGTGACACAGCGTTCTCGACAGGAATGTAGCAAGTGCAGAGTTTTCAAGATAGAAAACGCAACCAAGACAGATGACGATTATTCTTGTGTGGCAAAAATGCACCCCAAAGGGTGCAACTGTTTTTAGAGTGTGGTGTTTCTACGCCCATTAATGGCGCCGTTTTGCCGCTATAACGAAAGCCGCGGAGGTTATTCATCACATGTCAAGCCTCGTCCAATGGGAAAGCGGAAAACGGCGATGTACTCGGGAGAGGGGTGGAGGGCGGGGAGGAAATTCTCCTTTCCTATTTGTACAATAATTTACGCTACCTTTGGATCATTAGGGAACTTACCAGCGGCAGGAGCGGTGGCCGCGCGGCGACCGCGACGAACCGAGTTGCTGGAGAATCGAGGGACGTGGTGTTAGAGCACTGCACGGGCCGATTTTCTCAGCCCGGGCCCGGCCCGGGCCCGTTTTTACGTTGGGCTGCCCGCCCGAGCCCGATCAAAACATTTATGGCGAGACCCGGGCCCGGCCCGGGCCCGGAAATATTCTACGTTACCCGCCCGGCCCGGCCCGCCGCCCCTTTACCTTAGGCCCGAGCCAGTGTTGCCAGGTTTGGCTATATATAGCCAAATTTGGGCCACACGAAAAACATTGTGGCGTCGACTTGGACGAGTTGGCTATGTGGCTATATTTGGGCTACTGAAAATCTGCGACTTGGCTGTGTTTGGGCTATAAGTGGCGCCCTAATCCACGCTCCAGAGGTGGCTCTGATAGGATAGAAACAAATATCGAAAGCAATGTTTGAGCTGGCTGAGCTGGCCGCGTGTTTGTGCGTGTGTGCGTGCGCGAAATGACCCCCCCCCCCCTTCCCTCTCTGCGCCGTTGTCTGAGCCGGTGGATTTGATCTTTGATGCACTTAAACTTACACCCTTCTTGACCGTTATGCACCCGATCCCCGGGCATCGGAATGAACCTGGGAGTAGTGGGTTTTTCACAGTGCACTGTACTGTGAAGAGCAATAACATAGGGTCGGGGCCGTCGCGCGATCGTGGCGCCGACATGAAAGAAGGGACGCACCGGTGGATGACACGCTCCAGTGTGTTCATGGCCATGTCTTCTGGGTGAAATATCGCGCCGGGCACAGCTTCGACGTACTCCACGTTTCTCGTGCGAATCTCTACTCCCATTTTCCTTCTCCTGCTTGAATTTTTGTTCGTGCTTATATTCGAGATTATTTCCATATAGGTTGGACGTAAGATCGGATCCTCCTCAGAGAGGAGAATCGAAGCATGGGGAAGTGGGCCAAGTATGCCATAACATATAAAAAAGAATGGGAGCAAGACCCCGAGCCAAAGGTGGGTTCTGGTGCTTTTACTTCTAGATGATTTGCCCGTAACCTCACGAATGCAGATACTCATTCTGCTAATATAAAAACATGGTTGCCACAGTGACATCAGTGCACTACGTCGCATGAACTTCACCCACCGTGTTAGCTTAGCTTGTGAGGTGTCGCGCTGCTAGCTCGAGGATGAGGGTTTGATTCCCGGCCACGGCGGTCTCATTTAGATCAAGGCGAAATGCAGGAACACCTGTGTACTTAGATTTACTACGTTAAAGAAACCGAGCTGGCCAAAGTTAATCGGGAGTCTCCCACTGCGTCATGCCTCGCAATCACATCGTGATTTTGGCACGTTAAACCCCAGCAATTATTAGTTTAGAATTTGGGCCTCAAACGTTTTGGGGCCCCAAAGAAATAGCGTCGAAGCCACTGTGCAGGCGCAAGACGCGAACTGTGTTTGGGTTTTGCGTCGGAAACACTATTTCATCGATTTAGCAGGAGCCCCAAAAGCTGCCCCAAAAGCTTTCGTCAACGAACATAGCGGCGCCCATCGAAGCGATGGCTCTAAACAAGCACCAAACTGGGCTCGATTCATGATAACGCGTGAAGTTCGTAAGCTAGGAGAAGTGATTGCGGTAATCGCTTTCTCTAAATAACATGTGTAATGAAGATTGTTTCATTAGACGCCGCTGATTCCGAATTCAAATGTCGATTTCATGGCTCGTAGGCCTAACATGGATTGACTTGGCTGGGTGAAGGTATGTAAAGTTGGTTACTCAAAAGTAAGCGCAACAAGTTGCTTGTTCCTAAGAAAGTAAGTTCTAAATTGTATTTAAACGCGAAAACACGAAAATATAAAGTACTCTTCTTATCATAAAATGGTATATTTTATTTTAATATACCAGCTTTTCTTTGACGCCGTAGTGGCGCTGCAAGCGCAACACGCTATCCGCAAACGCAAAACACCTATTCTAAAACTGTTCACTCCTGCATGCCCCAACTGACACCCGCAAAGCTCTTTGGGGCCCCTATTCTAAAACTTTATTAGCGCATTAACATGGTTTGCTTTTTGACAGTAACCGGTTTTCACAGCATAACCACTGTTATCAATTTGTTGTTTACCTTTGCTCTTTGTGCGCCATCGCGGCGAGGTAGTTTCCTCGGGCGAGGTAGCTACCTCGCCCTTTCGAGCGAGGTAGTTCGGGACGTGATCGTCACCGAAAACGACTGCGCGCTTCTTACACTAGTGTGCCGGTTTGCGCAGTAATGTTTTAAAGCTCCGGTTACACCGATTCAGACAGTGAGTGGCATCTGCTGTCTGTCCCTTTTCTGTCGCGCAGTCGTTTTCGGCGACGTGCTCGTCGCCGAAAACGACTGCGCGCTACTTAAGCCCATTTCACATGCTGCCATTTTGCAGTGCGTCTTTCGCAGCTACGATTTCCGCAAATGCGAAATTCGCAATCCCTTTTCACATGGATCTACGGCAGCTGCGTTCTTCGCATACTCGTTAAGCATTCTGACTGGCAATGGCGTATGAGCGAGCCGCCTCCTATTGGTCGTCTGTTTCCACCGCTACAGTGGCTACCACCGCACCTGCGTTTTCGCAGAGAAGTTCAGCACGCCGAACATCGAAAAATCGCACGCACGAAGGGTCCGGCGGCCTATTTCCCGCAGCTAAGAATTCGCAAGCTTTAACGAATTTGCAGACAAAATCGCACCATGTGAAACGGGCTTCACACTGGTGTGCCGTTTTGCGCAGTAATCTTTTAAAGCTTCGCTTATACCGATTCAGACAGTGAGTGGCATCTGTGGTCTGGCACTTTATTTTAACGCATGTTCTTGCCGTGCTAGGGACCTAAGAGGGCGGCTAAACCGGGCCAAGCTAACTTAAAAAAAAAGAAAACAAGATAGGACGATCAGACAAATAACACAAGATATCATAGCTCGAAAGACATGTTTTACCTCATTAAAAAGAAGCCGTGAGCATGTCGCCATCGCAGATCGCTGGATGGCTGAACTTCTACGCCGTAGGCAGAGATAACGTGAGAGATTGATGATGATGGACATTATTTTGCGTTCACGACAGCTAAAAAGCAGAGTTCGTAGTTAATATTACTGCAAATAACTAAAAATAATAACTTGGTACTATCTGTCATAAAATAGAAGCACTGCTTTCGCCCTCTCCAGCGATTCGCTGGAAGTTAAGAGCTTCCGGGCCTAATCAAAAAGTGTTCTGTGCAAGTGTGATGTCGCTCATGTTGATGCCAAGGGCCGACTGTCACAGCGGCATGGACATTTTGTTACGACAGGTTGTGCAAAAAAGGATTGCCGTAGTCGAATGTGAAAATGTATACACAAATAATACTGCGAATAAAAATGGCTATATTTGGCTCCGAAATTTTTTACACCTTTTTTGGATTTGGCTACATTTGGGCTACAAGTTCTCTAGCTTTTGGCTACGCCGCCTCGTTGAACCTGGCAACACTGGTCCGAGCCCGGCCCGAGCCCGGCCCGAGCACGGCCCGAAACCGGCCCGAACGCGGCCCGAGACCGAAAAATACAGGTTTTTCAAAGCTGAGACGCCCGAGAATAACTCGCTGCACGTTACATGCACACCACCACAAAGCCCGAGCCCGGCCCGGGCCCGGGTTAAAAAGCACACGTCGTGCCCGAGCGCGTGAAAAAACTGCTCTGCCCGGCCCGGCCCGGCCCACGGTCCGGGCCGGGCCCGGGCTTTCGGGTAAGCCCGAGCCCGTGCAGTGCTCTACGTGGTGTGACGTCACAGTGCTTAAAGTGCGGCGACGGCGAAGAGGCGAAAACCTTGCGTAATGTAGCTATCGCTACAAAAACAGTCGCCGTTTCGTCGGAATGGCGAAGAATCTATTGCGATAGCAAATTAGTAGAGAGCTATACGGAGTAAGGATGACAGTTTTATCGTCTGTATAAACTCGGAGACACTCGCTTACTAACTGAATAAACATGCACGGTGTCAGCGCGCACTAGCAAACACTCGACGATCCCACTCGACGACTGCAGACAACCGCTGTCAAAACGCTGGCGTGAGCGTAGCGGCAGCAGTGAGCGAAGGTTTCGTGGGGTTTATTACTTCAACGGAAACTGAGCGGCGGAAGCACAGTGCATACAAAGGTTTGAGCCGTCTGCAGATCGCTTTCAAGACACGGTGCGGGCGACCGGCCGCAGCTGCTCAAAGTACAAGTGCGCAGTTGCGGGCGGAGTATAAGATGGAACCCTTTGCTCCCGCTAGAACACTGTATTCCCGCGTTGCCTTCCCGCTTTCCTCCTTTCGCGTGCGAGACTGAGCCGGCAGTTCTCCTTGCGGCGTTCGCCCCCCCTCCCTGCCTCCCGGTCTCCCATTCCCATTCCACCACGATCTTTCGCGCGACGGTCGCGTTTGCTCTCCGCCGTGCGTTCGTTCTCCGTGAAAGCGCGCGCCCCTCACGCGCTTTCACTCACACATACGGCGCGCGGCGACGATATTATCGCCCTAGCACTTCATTGAACCTTTTCGCGGGGCAGTTTGTTTTAGAGAAACGAGATGGCGCTCACGGCGGTGCGCCATGACGCTCCTCAGCGACCGCGCACGAATGCGAAACCATTACCGCTTCTGCCTTGCTTCTGCGCGATCAGCTGTAGGAAATGCAACTGAGTTTTTGCTAACACACTGTGCTCCAATCATGCTAGATTGAATCATGTGCATTGAAGAGGTGTGCAGTAGTTGGCTGCCAAAATAGTGACTGGCATGTTAAATAATAGAATGAATCTGTGTGGCCGAGTTCGCGGACCGCTGCTGCAACTGTCCGAACGTGTTAACGGCACTTCGTGATGTACGGCTTTCCTCGAGGATACAGAAATTTGCTCATCCACCAGCCTTGTATCGCTAACATTCGAAGAAAGGGCTTCATCGCCAGAACGTCGGCAAGAGTGAGCACCACACGTTAAACAATGACAAAGGGGTTAGCGCCGCTTCCTGTCATAGTAAGTTTCACGCTCGTTATCGGCACACATCTGTCCCAAAGGGAAGGAAAACTTACGCGCACTCTATCGCCGATAAATCAAGAATAAGTGAATGGGCGCAGACTTGAATACATGCGCACAGTATACGCACAATACATGACGGATTACACCTATGGCGCACGAATGGTCGAAGCTGAATGTTTCGTGACGGTCTACAAGAGTAAGCGAGTTACTAGCTGTAATATATAATTGCTACAACGTATTACAATGTACAAAACCGCTACGTTTCAAGCCTTCTGCGCAGCAAGAACAAATCGGTCGGAACTGAGCACACCCGCGAGCGATTAGGTGGATAATAATCAGATAGTGGCCGCACCGAGGAACTTTACTGGGTCAGAAACTCACAAGCCACTGCTTCAAAATATTTGCCGAATAAACAACAAAGAGCAAAACGCACTAATCCTGACTGGATTCATAATCGGAAAGCTTGGATAGCTTGGAATACATATTTAGCCCCACTTTTAGAACAAGCATCATATACGCTGCTAGCGCCGTTTGGACATAGCTTAATCAGCTCCGAAAGCGCTTTTGCATGTTCCCTGAAGCTGTGATCAAAGCTTCGTGTCGTCTATCTAGTCACCGTCTACGATATCTCCGAAAATGTTCTAAGCCGCGCCGGCGTCATACACTTCCATTGTAAACAAGGAGGCAACGGAGGTAGTTGAGGCAAGCAATGGACGCATCACCACCTGATCAAACATGCCAGCAACCACGGGATCGCCGCGAAAAGGGTCAATACGGAACATCGCGATGACTAAGACGACGGCAGAAGTCCGCTTAGAGTGTCCATATAATTGCTATCGCAATAAAACAAATAATCAACGAAGTTCGTGAAATCCTGTCACGACGACGATATTTCACTGCGCGTACATGCGGACCATTTAACGCTTAACTCATCGAAACACATAGGCACGTCTCAGACGTCCCGCCTAACTAAACTATATACTCGTCAAATTCATCGAAGCAACTGTCGATTTCTTCATTCTCGCTTTCTACTGCCTTCTCCGCACGGACGATAGCCTTTCGGACTCTCTCTTGAATATTTATTCTTGTCAGACAACCCCACACACCAGCTTACTTCTTTTTAGTGGCACGAGCTTCGAGTGACATGCTTGTTTCTTGCGCAGCACTTCCGGTTCACCTCCCGAGACGACTGGGCACGAAATTCAGAAAAAAATATATAATATTAGTACCGTAAGAAATTCATGAGTTGCATTATCGATATGATATCAGAGCATAAGTTACAAGTTTAGGTGCTGAACTGTCTGGAATAATTAGAATTGATTAGCTGCGAAGAAATTCAAAATAAATGAAAAAATAGATACAGTACAAGCTTCAGGGGTTTCAGTATAGATATGATATGAGAGCATAAGTTTAGTTACAAGTTGAGCTGCTGAAGTCTCTGGAATAATTAGAATTAATTAGCTGAGACGAAATCTAAAATAAATAAAGAAAATAGGAAAATATAGTACAGTACAAAACTCATAGGTGTCATTATAGATACGATATCAGAGCACAAGTTTAGTTACATGAGTAACTGAAGTGGCTGGAATAATTAGAAGTCACTGAGTACTGCACACCATTGCCGAGGTGTGAGTGCCACTAAGAGACGCCTAATTCAAAGATTAGTGTAACCTGTCGTTTCGGTGTATTTTGTTTCTAACATAGACCGTTCTAAAATTCATTTCTTTACTTTGAATTGTGCAGTAACGAAGGTTGTCCAGTAACCACTGGACCACCTACAGTTTAAACTTTTTTTGCGATTAATCGACTGATTGTCTTCGTTAGTGCACATTCGGCTTTACCTCTTTTTTTAACATGCGTTTATGGGAACCATATTATTGCCGCTTACCGACAATTGTAACACAACTTGCTATGCGCGAGAGCAAGGGAGAGACACAGAGAGAGAAATAAACAGAAGCACAGATAGATAGAAAGAAAGAGAGAGAAAGAGGCCGGATTTGAAGCCAGGTACTCACGGTCCGAAGGCAGGCGTCATACCCACTGCGCTATACACCCACGCTTGCGGAGGTCCACATCAGATTTCACAAGCGTGGAACTGGCTTACATTTTTTTATCTTCTGCATTTACGCCAGCTAATGCTGTACTTGCAGCGTTTCTCATGCGCATTTTATTGAACATTTCCTGTACTCACCCTTGATATTTAAACATGTTGTACAAGTGAAGAAATGATTGCGCACAGTACTATTTACAAACTACACTTACAAGACAGATTGCCAAACTGGCCACTGGTTTTCATAGTATGCGCACATCAATATTGCGGCTCAATATTTGTGGCTGCGGGGCTTCGGGAATACAATGTAGCTTCTACGCTAAAGAATAACGAACATTAACTACAGTAGCATTCATTGGCCTCAGTTGGCAAAAATAATTATCAAAGCTTCAGGCAGCTGACATTATTGCCTTAAAAGACGGAGTTTAAAATAGGTAACTACACAGCGAAGTCCAAATCTACCTCTGCGAAACATAGGCTGGTTTATCATGAGCCTACTGAATAAGTGAAGACTAAACACTGTAACACTAACTTTGAGCTCCTAGCACGAACATAATAAAGGAAATCATCGAAATTGTTTAGTCTGTGTGCTTGACGACGAGTGCCTTATAAACAATGTCGTTTTTTCCTGCCTGCTTCTTTGTTTTTCTTTATAAAGTTTGCTCAGCATCATGCGCAGCACAACCTACGCCGGCTGGCCACGCTTCCTTTATTGTTTAAAGTGAATAAATGGAGGAGGACTGGCCGCGGTCTTTGTGACTGTCTCACCTATCGGCGGAGTGCTATAGTGTGCCGCGGTCAAGAAAAGAGTCCGAACGCCAATGGAAAAGAGGACAAAATAAGACAACAGTAAAATAGACAGAATGGATAAATAGGAATAGTAAAGAGTTATTCAAAATACTGCGCGAGGTATCTTGCTCCGTCAGAGCATCGAGCGGTGATTGAGTTTGGGTATAACTTCGTAGAAGAAATCTAAATAGTAGTCGTTATGTCGGATACGCTCTGTTGGTCCGAGGCATTCCACACGGTGTGACGAGCCACGGACTTGGCGGTAGCAGCGGCCTCTTCGGCAGCGAGCATCATCTCCAGTTCCCGCTCGTCCGCGTCCATCGTCGAGAATTCCACGATGGCGGCCACGCTTTGCCCTTTCCGGTAGGTGGAGCTAATGGCCAGGTATAACCAGAGCAGCACGAAGGCGAGTGCGACGGTCGTGTAAGCGGCGCAGAGGAAGTCGCCGGCACCTTCCTCCACATGAACTACGCCTGCACCCTGCTGCTGGGGAGGCGGCTGTATGTAGCCATGCACCACGACCGCGCTGGCGCTGCCCGAGTACAGGGCGGGCTTCTCCAGTGGCGGCCTCATTGCGGGTGACCATAACGACGGCGAGCGACGCCTCAGCGGCAGCTGAGGCCGCCACACTGGGGGCAAGGGACGAGGACGAACGTATGGTCCATGACCGTGGCTTCGGCGTGGCTGCTGTTGTTGCTGCGAAAATGAGCGGCAGCTGATATTTGCAGTAGAAAACAGACATTGCTAGCACACCATACACTGAATGATGCGGCAACTTAGCAAAATACGGAACAAGCGACTACAATGAGAAAGAACTCACCCGTACTTTCTCTCCGGACGGTTGCACCACAAAAGATAGGCCCAGCCTAGGTTGTAGCCAATGCTCGTAGCCCGCATAAAACAGGTCGACGGGCTCAAACGGACTTAGAAGCCAGCTGAATTCGCACCGCGATTACTTGGACTAACAGTTGTTCAGAAATAAAATTTCTCCCAACTACCTCCTTCCTTGTTCGGCGGTCAATTACGACACGAAACGAACTCACACACGGCGCTCAATTAAGACACGAAGCGAACTGAAACGTTCACTTTAATCTACTACTGAAGAAGGCGGCGTTGAACTGTAACAATGGGTGTCGAAGTGAACAACAGTAATCTAATAAAGTATGTCATCAGGAGCATGCTTTCCGACAAGTAGTCTCGCCTTCGCAGGGGCAGTCACAAAGTAAAACTCCCCTGTCGGAACACTTTCTCAAGAAACAATGTGTTCGCCGTGTGTTGACCACTTCAAGTCTCCACCTTTCTGTTAATCTGTGCAATGTCTGTGTATAAGTTCAGTAATGGTCCAGAGTGACACAGCCGTGGCGCGGCTCAGTGTATATGGTATTCCGCTGCTGATCACGAGGTCGCGCGTTCATTTGCGAGCGGCGATAGAGAGGACACCGAATTATTTTGAAGCATCTACATGGAAATGTGAGAAACACTCGTGCGCTTGAATTTGCGTGCAGGTCAAGAAACTGCAGGTGGTATAAAATACACCGACGCCATCCACTACTACGTCGCTCATAGCCTCATAGCTGACAACTCTCCCGATTTGTCCGTAAGACTCCCAAATTCCAACGACTACTCCCGATTGCGCGGACACGGCCATAATTCTCTGGAAAGATTGCCCCCATACACTAAGCAAACAAAAATAAGATGTAGTGACGTTTCACTACGTGAACGCTGGTGACACGCTACCGTATGGGTGCTATACCGCGCACGATGCTAACGGCCCTCGGCGCGTCGAGAAGTCTACAGTGTCCACATCGTGGACCGCTGTAAAGGTAGTGCTCGCGCGGCTGCGCCATACAAAGCAGCCGCCCTGGTAAAACGCTCCCCATATCCGGTGAGGATATGGCGCACTTTCTTCACGTTTTGCTCCTTGCATACACGAGATTAAGCCGGCGATCCGTCGCACGCTGTCACTTGCACATATAGCACACGGCGCGTGGAGATGATCTTATCACGAGACGAACCCGGTACGTCCATTCCGCACACAGCACCCGTAGCAACTGCCAGAGGAGGCCAACCTAGCGCGCCTCCGCCTACCCTCGTCCTCCGCGACGCTTCGCCTCTTTTCTCCTTCCCCACTTCGCTCAACGCCACCTATAGTTTCTTCAAGGCGCGTTGATTTGCCGCGCGCTCGGCGCGCTCCTTCGTACTTTCCCCGACGCGCGATTTTCTTCTCCACATCCAGGCGCCTTCCTCCTGCGGCGCTCGCTTTCTTCGCGGCTTCAAACTAACTATCGCAGATTTCACTGGCGGGCCCTCACGATTCAAGATTCAACCACTTCTTGAGGAAAGTGACTGACAAGTAAACGCTTGTACATTCGACTGTTGCAGTATCCTCTCTTCAGTATCGTCACAGGGTAATGCAGCCCACCGAACTTATGGGCTGCATTAAAAGGGCTCAATGGATAAGGCTAATCGGAACAGAAGCTCCCTGAATCAAATTTTAAGTAAATTGGGTTGCGATCACCAGGGCACTCACCCCCGCCTGAGGCTGGTCATCGGCAGCCACCGGGTGATGCGACTCGAACGTCTCGGGCAACACGCGGAGGTGCTCGTCCGTCTGCTCATACTCATCGGGTGCGGCCGCAACCGCCTTCGCCTGCTTGGCCCCCGCCCGGTGGCCCCGGCCTGCGGTCTTCTGCTTCGAAGCCTTGGCCCGGTGCGCAGCGGCCGTGGCGCCTGCTGCAGCCGCCGGCAGGTGGGCCTGCTCTTGCAGCGGTGGCGTGATAAGCGCGTCTGGCGGTCTTGGTACCGCTGGAGCTACAAATCCTGCGCCGGAAATTTGCGCAGGCAGTCCCGCACCGGGAACATCTGGCACCGCTGCCACAGCATGTCGCAGCATTGGCGGTGGAGACTCTTGCCTGTCGCCTCTCCCGGCGGGGACAGCCGGGCGTGGAGGTCGTGCTCCTGCGGCTGTAGGACCTTGCTTTGCAGCCATCTCGCAGCAGATGATTAACAGTTCTGGAACAGCGGCCCTGCAAGATTACTGGCTTCTTCTTCTTCTTCCTCTGTCCCGAAAGACCACGCGCACACGAAGGAAATTGATGACGGCTGGTTTGCTTGCTTGCTTGATCCTCATCCGTGTGGTAAAATGTCGGCGCGCTCGAAAACTTGGTCATTGTAGTTGCTTTCAGTCAAGTATGTGGCTTCTACGCAATATGGGGGAGTGGCGAAGAAATGGATGGAATATTAAAATTTATAATAAAGAATAAATTTCTGAATATCGATGAGCTTAGCGCTGCAGAATGTTATATTTTCTGTTAAAATAAAATCAGTAAAGCGCGGTTGAATGAATAATAAATAATTTCATCATCATCATCGTCAGCCTATATTTATGTCCACTGCAGCACGAAGATTAAAAAATTCCCTCTTGTACTAGTATGCCTACTTTTTATATATTTATTGTCCACTGAATTGTATTACAATTTATTCGCTTTATTATATTTACCAAAATTATACATTTGCTAAATTTATTCACTTAGCACGTGTATAAAATCTGCCCGACTCTTGGCCGATCCCCGTGAGTGGGTATGCGCCAAAGGAAAGGAGAAAGAAAGAAAGCACGAACACCTCGATCTCCAATTACTCCTGTCTTGTGCTGATGCCAACTTGCGCCTAAAAGTTTCTTAACTTCATCACCCCACCCAGTTTCCTGCCGTCCTCGACTGCGCTTCTCTTGGAATCCATTCTGTAACTCTAATGGTGTACCGGTTATCTATCCTACGTATTACATGACCTGCCCAGCTCTATTTCTTGCTCTTAATGTCAACTAGAATATCGGATATCCCCAATTTGCTCTATGATGCACCCCGCTCTCTTCCTGTCTCTAAAGGTTAGGACTAGCAATTCTCGTTCCATCGCTCTTTGCGCTGCCCTTGACTTGTTCTCGAGCTCCTGTGTTAAACTCCAAGTTTCTACCCCATATGTTAGCACCCGTAGAATGCAATGATTGTACACTTTTCTCTTCAACGACAGGGATAAGCTCCCAGTCAGGATTTGGTAAGGCCTGCCGTATGCACTCCAACCCAATTTTATTCTTCTGTAAATTTCCTTCTCATGATCAGGGTCCCCTGTGCGTAATTGACCTAGATAAACGTACTTCTTTACAGCTCTAGAGTCTGACTAGCGATCCTGAATTCTTGTTCCCTTGCCAGGCTATTGAACATTATCTTTGTCTTATGCATATTCATCTTCAACCCCACTCTTTCACTTTCTCGGTTAAGGTACTCCATCATTCGTTGTAATTCGTCCCCATTGTTGCTGAATAGGACAATGTCATCTGCAAACCGAAGGTTGCCGAGATATTCGCCGTTGATACCCATTCCTAAGCCTTCCCAGTCTAAAAGCTTCAATACTTCTTCTAAGCATGCAGTGAAAAGCATTGGAGAGATTGTGTCTCCTCGTCTGACCCCTTTCTTGATAAGTAACTTTATACTTTTCTTGTGGAGAACCAAGGTAGCTATGGAATCTTCGTAGATATTTGCCAAGATATTCAGGTATGCCTGCTGTACTCCTTGATTACGCAATGCCTCTATGACTGCTGGTTAACTAATTTTAAATTTTTGCTGAATTTCTTAATATAATTATTGCTGGGTAAACGAGTAATTAATTTAAATGTACCGAAAAAAACTGATTCGCCATCCCAGCCCTGCCAAAGTGGATGTCCAACGAAGCTTTTGAAAACCATCACCACAGCTGCTGAGGGGGGTATAAAATCCTCTATTGCTTTAGAGTAAGGGTGGTTATTGGAGTAATGGTAACCGTGGCAGCTCGCCACCGCTGGTCGTATTGGCGTTTCTTTTTCCCTTTGCCGCTCCTCGTATTCACGCTGCTCCACCGGAGTCCCAACTAAGCGCTACTTGCCCATAGAAATGCTGAAACAACAACGAAATCAGTTCCTAGGCTGGTTGTTTCATATACGCGAGGCTAGTTACGTCACTCCCCACGTGGCAGGCTGCCGTCGCCGCGTTAGCTTGTGCAACAGTAATTTTAACCTGAAACATATTTGGAGAGCGCTACGTGATTCGCATTTTTATCAGGAGCGTCTTATCATCAATTATGTGGCTCTATTGCTTCTTTCGTGCTTGTTCTTTATTGAAACAAATGCTGTTCTGTATGTTGTATGCGTGATTCCAAAGAATTTATGAAGCTTTCGCGTCATTTTGCTGAGTGCTTTAAGCCTCTGCCTTACGGGGATACGAGCCCCTGCTCTTGGCCTGCGCGGCTGCCGGGTTCAGCCCACATTTGTGCTAACGGACGCGGAGATGAAAAATCACAGCATATCCACGAGGTGAATGATGATGATGGGGCGAAGCTCCGGAGGGATCATCGGTAAACCGTGAATACTCCGAGTAATTCGCCCAGTATATGATCAAGTAAACACGTGAGAAACAGTGTATATATATATACAATACGTTTTCTTTTCTTAGACGCTTCTTCTTAGATGCTTGGTTTGCGGAGTCCCTTCATCACCACGGCTTTGTGGTCCGTGAAATGAAGGGATAACGGTTCTTCTATAGCTCTCAATGGGAAGTTAGAGAAGACAAGATCTATGCAAGTCCCCCTAATTGTCGTGGGTTTCTTATAGTCTTAGGAGACACACGTGAGTCCATGTTTTGCTGCCATGTGTTGTATGAGCCACTCGTTAGTTCGTTCTGTAATGTCCACATTGAAATCCCCGACCAACACAAAGGGTCATTGCTTGTAGTTGTCGAACAACGCCGCGTCAACGAACGCCTTGATATGCCGCGCCGATATGAGCTGATATGATACGCCGATATGACAAGCCGCGCGGCTTCTGCCTCTCGTTCTCGCACTGCGGGGTCTTCGCGCCGCCGCCGTAGCGCCGCTGCTTCGCGTTCGCGAACTCCTGAGTCTTCGCGCCACAGCCGTGCCGCTTCTGCCTCTCGTTCTCGCACTACGGGGTCTTCGCGCCGCCGCCGCGCTGCCTGTCGTGAAGCCGCGGCTTCGCGGGCTCTCACTGCGGGATTCTGCCTGCGAGCGCGCGCCGCCGCCGCCTTCCATGCTCTCCGCTCCGCAGCCTTGTCTTTCATCCGGCGACTCCGAGCGAAAGAGAAAGCGCACCAAGAGTGAGCACCTTTTATTATAACACCCCTAGCGGTAACCCGTCGCACTACATTGTAGGTTTTCTCATCAAATATACGAAAAACTAGCGCCATCTAGTGACATTATATGCACTTATATATAGAAAGATCGACACGCCATCTAGTGAACACTTCATAAAACTGCAGGCGGCTACATACTACATCGGAGGAAGGACAGACCCACGCCCTAAGGAGCTTCGCCCCTAAAATGCCAACCAGAATAGCAGCTTCGCTGTGAAAAGTCGCACTTTCGCCCGCAATGCGAAGCATCGTTTGCAATAACGAATTAGCCGACAGCAGTGATATGTAAAGATATTAGTTTTATCAGCCGTATGAACTTGTAAGCATTTGCTTACTAACTAAATTAACAGGCATGGTGTCAGCGCGCAAAGGCAAACATGAAGACACCGCACTCGATGACCACGGACACTCGTTGTAAAAAAAATGATCGACAATTACGATATTCTCTAATACGAAATTTGAGCACAGCTGTATACGTGTTTTCATTTCGCGATATATTCAGGCAAAGAATTTGAGACCCAAATCACCGCACCGACTGGTAGTGGGCCAGTGCGGGCGTGTGCATACGCAGATGGTACGGGAACGCTGGCATGATTAGCAGCATCGGAGCCAGCTGTGGAAAAAGACGACGACGAACGTGCGGGCAGTGGCCCGAGCGCGTTCGCGTGGTTACGCCGAGGGATGGTGGCGCTCAACCTAGGAACGGACGTCTAAGAGCTGTGCTCTAATACTATGGCGCCATCTCGTCGTCTCGTGCGGCACTCTGCTTTCCCCTGTAATAAAAAAAGCACCCGTAGCCGTAGCTCAGCAACACGTCTTTACAATACCCGTAGGCTTGATGCCCTTCCGCATGTCTTCTTTTTCTCTCCAGTGCTTCCCCCTTCCTCGTGCCCCACATCTTTATTTTCAACATGTTCAGGCGGGAAGCGAAGGACGAGGGAGGCAGCGGGTGCCATGCTCCAGGAAATGGGCGAGAGGTTATTTAGCTGCCTCGAGAACGTACAACTTCTGTACCGGGCGGTTAAGCACGTGGCCAGTTGCAAGATGCACTGAGCACGCCCTGACCATCCGTCTCGTCCGGAATCTATCGATGTCACTCGCCCAAGTTTCCAAAACGTCGGAGAAGTGTTCTCTTCGTGTACAATCACGTCACCGACGCGAATCTGCGATGAAACTTGGTTTGGGCGGTAGAGCGCTGATAGTAGCTGCAATAAATAGGCACGTTTCCATCTTAGCCACGATTCCATGCTGAGACGCTTGTGGTATTGACCGCGTCGTTGCAACTCAGCATGAGCCGATGTCTCTCGGGCATGGTGATGGCTCCTTTTCCTAGCAAAAAGTGAGCCGAAGGTAGAGCTTGCACCTCGGTGGGGCCATGCTCAAGATAGGTTAGCGCAAGGCCAGAATTTCAACTTTTTTGGGGTGTTACCAGATCGCGCGGAGGGGGGGGGGGTTGTATACGAAGTATTGCTTATCTTTTTTTCAGCGAAAGGCGGGGGGGGGGGGGGGGTGGTAAGCGGTTCAAGGTGCTCGCGCTTTTTTTTCCCACGTTGTTCTGGTAATGCAGGCTTCACGCTTTGTTTTTTCAACCAATGCTGACGCAAAAGCTCATAATTAGTAGACGCACACTAATGAAGCTTTTAAGCAAGCATATTAAACTACATCTTACCAGGGAGTTCGTCCTTGTTGGTGCATATATAGATGTGCTGTTGTTGCGCAAACAATACTACAACGAAGGTGGAGACAGGCAGGCACGAACGAGCGCTCTATAGAAGGCCGAAATATGTGCCTAGTTTTGGGGGATTATAAATTCAGTACTATATTTAAACACCCATGGCACTCTAGTCACCACGTTTGAAAATTGCATGACCATTCAGAGTTTTCATTTGACTGTACGAAGTTAATTCTTTTTTTCTATGCAGAACAAAGTGAAGCAAGTTCTTAATCTACAAGTCTTATTGAAAGGAGAAAGTGCAGACGTTTTCAACACTAAGTACAATATCATTTTGCACGAGAAAAAAGAAGTTCCAAGCACAATCGGCCCTGAGAAGCCATATACCTTAAACAATAAAATTAAAATATAACATCTAACAACAAACAGAAAGCCGGCAGATCCCACGCCCTGTAGGAATCGATGTTATGCGAAGTAGTGTGCCTACCAAGTGAACGAAACGACCATGAGAGCACCAAGCCGTAGGCGGATATATATATATATATATATATATATATATATATATATATATATATATATATTGTGAAGACGAAATGAACTTGGCCGCGAGCACTCGCAAGGCGGGCGCTGGAGCGCTCGAAGAAAAAGACGACGAGGGAAGGATAGATCAGCCGGCCCAGTGAACGGGGGCTGTGTCTCTGTGTCTCCGTTATTGCATTACAATGGCGCAGCCGACTACAACGGACCTGACTTAAGGTGTTCCAGCTTCCAGTGTTCCTCGCACGGTGCTTCGGCGTGCCGGGTCCCTCCTTCCCAGGAACGCCGTTCACGCTTCCCCCGGTATGGAGCCCACCACCCTACCGTCGCAGGTACCCACTGCACCGTCCGGGGACGGCGTCCAAGCCTCCTCGGCGGCTCTCGGACAGGGATGTACTGATGCCCTCGTCCACGCCATCGCCGAGCTGACACAGCAGCTCCAGGGCATGACGACCGCGTTCGCGTCCGTCGGCGGTTGCATCCGGCCTGGGAACGCCGTCCACGCTTCCCTGCCGCCGGCGTTCGTGGAAATACCAACGTTTCGCGGCTTTCCAGACGACGTCACCCTTTGGCTCCACAACATCAATTCCTTGGGTGATCGTCATGCCTGGCCTGACCACACAAGATGGCTGGTTGCAGCACAACGACTATGCGGTGCCGCCAAGGCATGGGAAAGCTATGAAGGCATCAAGCAGCTTTCCTGGTCTGCATGGAGCGCAGCTCTGATAGCTGCTTTCGGCCCGCTTCCCTATGCCTGCGGTGAGTCTGATCAGCACAGTTCTGCGCACGGCGCTCCGGAGAGATACCGCTTCGATCCTGCGGCAGGTGTGCCCAGCAACGCCTCAACAGGGAGAGCCGCAGGCTACCCCGCCGTAGGTGCTGGCTCACCGGCTGTCGTCGTCGGCTCTACCGAAGACGGTGGGGACAGCGCTTCGAGCACTCCGTCTTGGACCTGCCCCGCCTGGGAACGCCGTCCACGCTTCCCTTGGCGAAAATATCATGCCCGGCACTTCTTCGACTCCTCAGCCACCAAGATATGCCGTCGATGCTTCCTTTGTGGTAGAACCGGCTGCCACGACTACCACAGCGACCCCACTGTCCGTGGAAACCGGCCCTGGTTCCTCGGGCCGATGGACAGGTAGCCTGGCGGAGATGATAGGCTGCGACTTCCAGCAGCCGGATTTCATACAAATTCCGACGTTTCGCGGCTTTGAAGATGACGTCATCCCTTGGATTCGCGCTATCAATGCCATGGGTGACCGTCATGCTTGGCCAGACCAACAAAGATGGCAGGTTGCGGCAAACAGTCTTTGCGGTGCCGCCAAGGCTTGGGATAAGTACGAGGGCATCAAACAGGGGTCCTGGCTTGAATGGAGTGCAGCTCTTATAGCTGCTTTCCGCCCGCTTCCTTATGCCTGCGCTGACCTTACATCCCCGAACATCAGCTGCGGCTCGTCGTCGTCGAAGATCGCGGCCGAGAACCACCGGTTCAGCAACAGCGGCAGTGAGTCGATCCCTCAGCCGCCCCCGCATCAATCACAGACCTCCGGTTCGAGCATCTCCACGTCGGCGTCCACCGCTTTCCATAGCGTACTCGGCAGCATGGCCTCCAAGACAGCAGATGAAGCTGCATCCGCAGCGGTACGGCGACCCTTGGGACACGGACCAAGCCGCCGTGGCTCTACGGCTGCTGAGGGCCGAGGATAATCGCAAAAGCCCCACTCCGGCACACGCCACCCCTGCCGCAAAGGGGGCACCATCCACCAACGAGGTGGCCCGCCAGCCCGTCTACGAGGCGGCGTTCGACTTACGTGGCAAGCAGCGAGAACCCGACCAGGGCCTGGACCGAATGGTGCAGAGCCCTGTCCCACTCATCCCTGGGCCCCCTCCACCCGGTGCCGTCCTCGTGCTCGTCTTCGGAAGTTTCACATGTACCGGGTCGCAGGGGAGGCATCACGGGGCAGCCTTCACTGCGGGATGCCTGTTGCCCGGGGCCACCACCGCACCAGGGGAGCAGCGGCAGCATTTCGGTGTCTTCCAGTGTTCAGCTGCAACCAACGCCAACACCTCGTGGTTCCAGCGGCAGTGACGGTGCCCGTCTTTCAGTTCCGATTCCTGCTACAGGATATCAGGGTTTGGTGTTCAAACAAGCGTCAGCGGCCGACAAGACCATTTGCCAGAATGATCCATTACCATGTGCACGGTCCGCTATTTCCGAGAACACCCCTGCTGCCCCTATCGGTGCTATCGCCGTTAAGCACAACATCCACGCAGGAGTGAAGGTGCGCTATTCAGAGTCAGTGTGGCGCCCAAGGCATGGCGGCCACCACAACAAAGCGGAGCCGATGGCCCTGGCACCCGTGCTGCTCAATATGTTCAGGTCTACATTATCGGACAATGTGTGGTCATCCTTTTCCAAGAACAGTTGGCAAGGCCTGCGACCAGCGCGCAACAGCCAGTGCCGCCCACCAGAGAAGCTGGTTGCGCGCTGGATGGCTCACCACGACGACCTCACACGACGACCGGAAACCCAGTTGCAGCGTGGCCGAGTGTAAAGACGAAATGAACTTGGCCGCGAGCGCTCGCAAGGCGGGCGCTGGAGCGCTAGAAGAAAAAGACGACGAGGGAAGAATAGAACAGCCGGCCCAGTGAACGGGTGCTGTGTGTCTGTGTCTCCGTTATTGCATTACTATATATATATATATATATATATATATATGTATAGATAGATAGATAGATCGATACTCTCGCAGTGGTATATGATCGCCATAAAATAATTCGCATTTAAAAAGTATATATGCGCACCAGTCCGCTACAATCCGGTACATACAATATCCAAATAAAGTACTGGGCCCACCGTGGCTGCCACATTCAGAAAATAATAATAATAAAAAAGTAGCTGGGAATATATTCACTAACTACACAATTGCACCGTGTGACCCCGCACATATCTGCAATACCCGACGAATTTGCTTGGTTCACATCATATAGGTTTTCTTTGGTTTGGTGCATATATGTATAGCACAACCCACTACAGGGGATTGGCCATGAATCGGGCGACAGTGGGTAAAAAAGGGAAGAATACTTAAATAGGATTTTCTTATTTAAGAATGAGATATGAAATTAATCCTAATCGTTAATATCAATTTTCATTGCATATTATCTTAAAATTGAAAGGTGATACTTTGGTTTTCATCTAGGCTTGGTCCACAAACTGCAAATAACTGCAAATAATAAAGTGCAAACTGCGTTCCTAATATTGGGGATACTTGTAGCTTCGATAGAAATTTTCATCAGTGCGTCGACATGGGCCGGCGTTATGTGACATCTAGCTGATGCTAAGAGCCTGTCCTTGGTGAAAAAGCTTCTTTCAACGGCAGCAATTACTACGTGAAGAAGCATAATCTTGATTGCAGCTGAGGACAAAGCAGAGAACATTCGTTTTCTCTCGACCTCACACGCAAGCATTAGCAGTGCTTGGTGTGAAGCTAGCTCTCCGGGATACGGTCTGTAAATTCTACGCATTCCGGAGTCTAGTCGATCGGAGCTTAACAAAAACAAGAGCAACGTGTCACATTGTAAATTTTACGACTAAGCACAGGGATAGTGCTCGTACTGTACGTATTGTGCATACGAGTACCTTGATTTTAAAATGGTAAAACAGAAAGACCAAACATGAATCTCACATCTCATTTACGCGCAAACGCCTACCTCGACCTTAAGGATTCTCCGCTCCCTGCAGGTCGCAGTTTTGCACTGTCGTCTGCGCATTGAAACTCAAAATTGGGCCTCAAAATTAAGGCCACATAGCGTCCACCTACGCAAAGAGTAAATATTTTTGTAGCGAGAGCTACATTGGCCGTATTCTCGCCGTTTCGCTGTGATCCGTGGCCGCACCACCAGCTGAGCCGTTGCCTAGCAACTGCTGCAGCTGGCAGTGCCGGTCACGGAACCATCTGGCATGATGTCAGAGGAGGTGAAACCGCGAGCGGAGCCGTTGCCTAGCAACAGCCGGCGTGGCATCGGTGTTGCATCGCCGGAGGAGCCGGCGGTGCATCGTATATATTGAAGGGGCGACTCGGTGGGATTCGTCGGCAGATATGGAAAGTGAGTCGGAGAGACTGAAAGAAGCCAGGCATCGTTGTCGGAATGAATCCAAGAGGAGGCAGCGAGCGGTGGAAACACTGCATCTTGGTCAGCCTCTGCGCTGTCTACTGACCTGCAGAATAAATTGCTGTCACCACATATATATTGGACAGAAGCTGAACATATGGAATGAAAAGTAACATTTAATTTCGGGGACTTTCAGGTTAACGTTGTTGAAATGATTGCTCTCACCTGTCTGTTTCCATAATTGCAGGCGTTACGGGGAGTGGTGATGCCCCTGCTCCTGAATTCTCATCCTGGGAACTTGCGTCATAAGTGGCATCCTCCAGCTGCGGTGTCTCTGCAACCTCCGTGCTGCCCTCTGTGCTCGTACTTGGTCGATCCATGTTTGGTGTTCTGTGTTATGTGTCATTGACAAAATCTCGCGAAACAATTTTGAGCTTCCTCACTGCTTTGTTGAATAGCGTTTGGATCAAATGACCACTGGTGGTTGCTTTCAAGCAGCGCAAAATTACTTCGTGGAACTGGAGAAAAAGATAATTTCAGAGGAATTTTTTCAATATGTGCCATGCAGTGACGAAAATATTGCCACGAGACAGTGAAGGGGCTGCTACTGTCGGTCGGACGAAGACGACGTCGACGAAGTAGCCAGAGGCGCGCGACAGCCTTGCATCCGTCGCTGCTGCTTGTCCAAACCTTGTATATAGCCATACTCACTCCCTAAATAAACGTTATCCCCGTAACATCTTTGGTGGATGTGCTGGGTAAACCTGTCAACGTGCCGGCTCCGACAACCAAGCACGGAACTTCGAAGCGGTCGCCGTCTTGGTTGCTCCGCGATGACCAGTGAAGTGTCGACGGTGCAGCAGCCACCGGCTCCTCTGATTCTTTTGCACCCACAAGACCCGGGAACCTTTTCTGGCACAGATGACTTGGATGTCGAAGACTGGATCGACATGTACGAACGCGTCAGCAACCGCAACAGGTGGGACCCCACGGTTATGTTAGCCAACGCGATATTCTATCTGAAAGGGACGGCACGCGTGTGGTACCGGACGCATGAAGAAGATCTTACAAGTTGGGACACTTGCAAGGCGAAGCTGCGTGAGTTGTTCGGCAGATCATTTGACCGACAGCAGGCCGCTAAAAAGGAGTTGGGATCTCGTATGCAGGCGACCACTGAATCGTACATTTCGTATATACAGGACGTCCTGGGCCTTTGTCGAAAAGTTGACGCACAAATGGCCGAAGATGACAAGATTTCGCATATTTTGAAAGGAATAGCCGACGACGCGTTTAATCTACTGGTGTTTAAGGACTATACGACGGTCGACGCCATAGTTAGGGAATGCCAGCGCTTTGAACAAGCGAAGAGTCGCCGCATCACCCGCCAGCTCCTTCGGCTACCTAACACTGCCGCCACATCATCATGCGAAGACCCACCGATGCCTGTACCGGCTACAGCGTCAGAAGATGTAACGCATATTGTCCGCCGCGAACTTGAAGCTCTAGCTCCTACGGCCGTTCTTCCAGACGTTCAGTCAGCCAACCTGCCCACCGTGTCACTCATAAAAGCAGTCGTCCGCCAGGAGTTCGCGAACATGGGATTATCATCGGCCGTCTGTTCCATTCGTACATCCGAACGTACCCCTGCAAATGTCACCCAGAACCAGGTCTACCCTTTGCGCTACAGAAACCCGGCTGACTGGAGGACGGCAGACGACCGACCCATATGTTTCAACTGTTCTCGCGTTGGACACATTGCCCGTCACTGCCGCAGTAGCTGGTCGTCGCCTTCAAACTGGAGCACTGGATCTTGGCGTCGTCCTGGAGGCAACATTCGACGGTTTTCCCCTCACTCTGATCCACATGCTTCCGATGCTTCCGATGCCGCCGCTCCACACTCCAGGTTTAGCCGCTCACCGTCCCCACAAGGCCGTCGATCTCGATCGCCGCGACCATACCGGTCATCGTCCCCTGCACGGCCTGGCACCTACGCTCCGGAAAACTAAGCCGTGCAGTTCCCGGAGGTGACGCTGCATCAGTGACCCGATATACAAATCCTCTGTTGACTGTACCTACGCGCCGAAACCTTCTGGACATTCAAGTGGACGACGTCACCGTTACGTCCCTCATAGACACCGGAGCGCAGATTTCAATAATGAGCGCTGCTCTCCGTACTCAGCTCCGCAAAGTGATTACACCCGCAATTCAGAGCACAGTACGGGTCGCTGATGGCAGCTCGTCTGCCGTTCTTGGTATGTGCATCGCCCGAGTGTGCATTGCTGGCCATCAGACCATTGGTTTGTTTGCCGTACTTGCGCAGTGTCCCCACGACGTGATCCTCGGCCTAGGCTTTCTCTCGACGCACTCAGCCCTTATCGACTGCTCCACAGGTGTACTTCAACTGGAGCTCCCTTTCGACGCCCACGTACTATCGGACACTCCCAGCCGCTTATGTGTTGTCGAGTTCCTCCACCTGCCACCGCAAGCCTCCACGTACGTCCCATTAAGTCCCTCTCCTCCTGTGTGCGATGGTGAATACGTTGTTTCCCCGATTCTCGACGTGGTCCTGATGCACTCTGTCGTTCTCCCGCAGACTGTGGTTACCGTACGCGACAACAAAACCTGCCTGCCGCTTTTGAACTTTGGTCTTTCTACCCACGTGCTACCTGCTGGCATCGCGCTTGCCACCATGTCATCGTTGCAAGAATGTGCGATTTCTGTGTTAGCCGTCGACGGCCCTCGAACTGTTTCCGGCTCTCTCACAGCCACCTCGTCGCTATGTGGCAATTTCGAGAAAATGATATCAGCCGACCTTTCGCATACGCAAGCAGAAGATCTTCGCCGGGCCTTGCTGTCGTATTCCGATATCTTTGATCTCGAAAATCGCCCTTTAGACCAGACAACAGTTGTTCAGCACTCCATCCACACAGGTGATGCGCAACCGGTTCACCGGCGCCCTTATCGCGTTTCCGCTGCGGAATGCGCCATAATCCAAAAGGAAGTCGATAAAATGCTGGCCAAGAACACCATCGAACCGTCCTCGAGTCCTTGGGCCGCTCCTGTTGTGCTGGTGAAGAAAAAGGACAACACCTGGCGATTTTGTGTTGACTATCGACACCTCAACAAGATCACGAAAAAGGACGTCTATCCCTTGCCCCGTATCGACGACGCACTCGACTGTCTTCACGGCGCCCAATATTTCTCATCTATTGACCTTCGCTCAGGTTATTGGCAGATTGCTGTTGACGCACTGGACCGCGAAAAAACCGCATTCGTAACTCCCGATGGCCTCTATCACTTTAAAGTGATGCCTTTCGGCCTTTGCAATGCGCCGGCCACATTCGAGCGCATGATGGATTCGCTTCTTCGTGGCTTGAAATGGTCAACCTGCTTGTGCTACCTTGACGATGTCATTGTTTTTTCTCCAACATTTGACAGCCATCTTCAGCGCCTCTCCACCATTCTCGAGGTATTCCGCAATGCCGGTCTCCAACTCAACGCCTCAAAATGCCGTTTCGGACGCCGTGAAATAACCGTACTTGGCCATCTCGTCAACGCGACAGGTGTCCAGCCCGATCCTGAAAAAGTTCGCGCCGTGAAGCATTTTCCTGTACCTTGTTCGGCCAAAGACGTACGCAGTGTTATAGGATTGTGCTCCTATTTCCGACGTTTTATTCGTAATTTCGCCGACATTGCGCGTCCCCTTACTGCGCTCCTCAAGAAAGACGTTGCTTTTACATGGGGCTCACCCCAAGCTGCTGCCTTTTCGGCGCTTATAGATGCCCTGACGACTTCCCCTATTTTGGCGCATTTTGATCCGACTGCACCTACGGAACTTCGCACAGATGCCAGCGGCCATGGAATCGGTGCCGTCCTCGCTCAGCGTCATAGCGGCCACGACTGTGTTATTGCGTACGCTAGCCGCCTCCTGTCCGCACCGGAGAAGAATTACTCCATCACGGAACGAGTGTCTTGCTCTTGTCTGGGCTGTCGCCAAGTTTCGTCTCTACCTGTTTGGCCGCACCTTTACCGTCGTAACTGATCATCACGCCCTCTGTTGGCTTTCTTCGCTCAAAGACCCTACAGGACGCCTTGGTCGTTGGGCTCTGCGCCTCCAAGAATACTCGTTTTCAGTGGTGCACAAGTCCGGTCAGCTTCATCAAGATGCCGACTGTCTCTCACGGCATCCCGTGGATTCCCTGACGTCTCCGAGCAAGACACCGACGCCTGTGTCTTGTCTATCTCGGACCTCGTTAATACGGGACGAACAACGCCGCGACTCGGCTTACGGTCTATCATCGGCAGTCTCCAACTCCGCCACACCCGACCCTTCCCTCCACTTGTTCTTCCTTCAGGGCGGCACCTTATACCGCCATAATATGCATCCTGAGGGCCCTGAACGCCTCCTTGTCGTGCCTGCCCATCTGCAGTCAGATGTCCTTCACCAGCTTCACGATGAGCCCACTGCTCGTCACCTTGGTGTCACCCGCACTTATGATCGCGTCAGGCGCCGTTTCTTCAGGCCTGGTCTCTATCGCTCCGTCCAACGATATGTCGCTAGCTGCGACACATGCCAGCGCCGCAAGAGGCCAGCTATGTTACCTGCCGGTCTGCTTCACCCTATAGACATTCCCGCCGAACCATTCTTCTGTGTTGGGCTCGACCTTCTTGGTCCCTTTCCAACCTTGACATCAGGCAACAACTGGGTCGCCGTAGCGACCGACTACGCGACGCGATATGCCATTACCCGTGCCCTCCCATCCAGTTGCGCTACGGATATCGCCGACTTTCTCCTTCATGACATCATCCTGCATCATGGTGCTCTTCGACAGCTCTGACCGATCAAGGCCGATACTTTCTGTCTCGCGTCATCGATGACATCCTTCGTTCCTGCGCTACCCACCACAAGCTCACAACTGCTTATCACCCCCAAACGAATGGACTCACAGAGCGCCTGACCGAACTCTGACCGATATGCTTTCCATGTACGTCTCCGCCGATCACCGCGATTGGGACGCTACTTTGCCGCACGTTACTTTCTCCTACAACTCGTCCCGACATGACACTACTGGCTACTCCCCGTTTTGTCTCCTGTATGGACGCGAACCTTCTCTGCCTCTCGATACTTCACTTCCTGTCAGCTCAACCACCACGTACGTTCGTGACGCCCTAGCGGGCGCCGACACAGCGCGCCAGATCGCACGTGAACGGCTCACAGTGTCTCAGGCTTCCCAGAAAGCCCTGTATGATAGTCGCCACAGAGACGTTTCTTACTTCCCAGGCGCTCTCGTGCTACTGTGGTCTCCGTCCCGCCGCATCGGTCTCTCCGAAAAGGTATTGCCCCGCTACGATGGTCCTCACAGGGTGCTACGTCAAGTCACTGACGTTATGTATGAGATCGAGCCAGTCAACGCACCAGCGCCGTCTACGCCCCCACCCTCTGCTATCGTGCACGTTGCGAGACTTAAGCCATACGTAACTGGACCCTCTGGTCCGTCGTAGCAAGCACCAGGTCGGCGCTCTCGACCCGGGGGGGGGGGGGGGGGGGGGGGGGGTAGTGCCACGAGACAGTGAAGGGTCTGCTACTGTCGGTCGGACAAAGACGACGGCGACTAAGTGGCCAGAGGCGCGCGACAGCCTTGCATCCGTCGCTGCTGCTTGTCCCCAAACCTTGTATATAGCCATACTCACTCCCTAAATAAACGTTATCCCCGTAACAATATGTACTAAAGCCACAATACACTTTACTGTGTTCAGTGCAATTTGAGTGCAGTTTTTTGGTTCTTTTGACGTATGACTCCATTTACACTTTAAGGATGGAGAACGAGCCAAACTCATCAAGCGCATACATTGTAAAAAAGACAAATGACGAGACTAGCTCGTCCAGCGCTTTTTTGTTTTCCATGCAGGCCTGAGATGATTTAGCTCCTGTGAATGACGGTCTGTGCCTCTTCTAGCAGGTGCGCGCGCATCTTCTGCTTCTATATAACGTCACATAGCCATATGTTTAAGAGTAATGTTCAGAGTGCAGACCCTGTTCTCTTCCATTCTGTATATTTGAAAATGGGATCCTTTGTGGTGTAAGTGCACGCTTCAAGTCGTGCTGGAATCGAAATAAATGTGATGAGTCTGAGTTGGCCTCTTCAAGAGAGTGATTATAACTGCCTCGGGCACACAATCGTCAGCTGGCTTGTGCGCAGTGAAGGCCTCCCTTGTTAGACTGTTTCTTTATAGCAGGCTAGATCTTGCTGACGAAGTTATTATGCTGAAAAGTAAACGTGGTGATTGTTAGAGCTCATCCGCTTCACGTGTTCAAGTGCAGGTGAATTTGAAGTGACATTAGGCGACATTGGTGGGCCGTAAAGACCCCATTTGCTTCACTACAAAAATCTTTTCAAGTAAGCCCTTCGGACCAAACTTTTTGCATGTTTTCCCTTTATCTGATCTTAGATTTGTTTGCATGCATAGAAACGTGGCTTTTTTGCAAGTTGTCTGAATCTTATTTCCATCCTTAAAGGGTCAACTTACACCATTTTACTGCCAAAATTTATTCGAAGCTCTATGAGAGCTCTCTTGCTACTAACCGTTCAGGACTCATGAAGTCAATGTTTGTGCAGATGCTGAAAAGATGACCAAACACATGTAATTATGCTTCACCGTGCCATATTAGCCAAACCCTTTCATCCTAACCTCTCATCCATCAGATCTATAGCACTTTGCTAAGCTTTAGTATAATTTTCTGCCTGTCTATTTCATCAAGCAGTTGCTCATTAAGTTGTTTAGTTTAGTTATCAATAGCTATGATGTTGCCAACATACAAATACTTATGACATATTTAGCTTGGGCATTACATCGAGTGCGTGTTACTTTGGATCTGAAATTGTCACTGGACGACTATTGAGATGCGTTCACATTAACGGTTATTTATATGTTATTTATCAACGTTTGCATGGTTATTTAAATCATTTCTTCAGTGTATATGGTCACAATGTTTACTCTCTGTCAACACTATGCAGCACTATTGTGGACTGCTATTGTATTGTGGTATCTAGTTATTCATTTTCCCTACATGCAGTGCGTTCAATATCAATTTTGATTTCGAATTAGTTTTGCCAACAGTGTGTATGTAATATAGGAGCACTTCTTGTATACAGGATGCATGCTTGCGTTGTGGTTTATCTTTGTGTTGTTAGTATATATTTTGTTTCATTTCTTGCATGTAATTGACTGAAATTGAGTAATAAAGATAACCCAGAAAAGTCATGCGATTCACATTGGTTTTTTCAAGATGGACCTATCAAGACATGATTGACTCGAAGTGTGCCCACTTCACGGTTGGTACATCAGCTCTGCACCTGCTCCGCTCCTCATCGAGTCTTTGATTTTACTGCGGTGCTTGTTGAAAGTGTCCTTCAGGCTCTTGAATTTGTTTTGAGCAGCTATTCCTGCAACATTTGATTTATTTATACACGCATGCGTGCAGAGGCTGAGCTGTGGTTTAAAATATGTTGGCCATTCACAGCGAAAGAGACTATTAAAAAAAACTGATTTTAACCGGCACGTGTATAACCGCTAGCATGTATACTCTGTAAAGGGATGGGAAAGGGAATAAAAGATTCCAGGAAGGTGGGAAAAAAGGAGAACAAAAATTAATGTGAAATGCGCAAGTGGACCTGATACTATAATAATTACAGGCGAGATGAATTTAGGATTTTTCTATATGAAATAGTATACTTCCTAGTACTGGTATAATGTTGCTGCACTTTTCATATCTGCATTTATTCAGTGCCAATGAAATAAGTAGCTGTGTGATACTACTTGTTCATGTCCAATTACAGTTTCACTCAAAGTATTTTACAAATGCGAATTAAATGAAAAAGTTTTTCGGCAGATAAAGGAACACCGTGCAATAGTGCACAATATGTTCATGTTTCCCTATGACTCGCCTGCAAAACGTTATATTCGTATGGCGCCGCTCACATCAAGTTGCTTTCTCAAGTTGTGCTCCTCGCCACCATAGAGCATGCAGCGCAACTGATGC